>NW_024412161.1:0-184017 GCF_016920715.1 Anopheles arabiensis
TTCTATTATCGTTGTTACGGCCATGTTTCATCCAAATGAAGCCATCTTGCACTATTTCAATGGCCTTGAAATTTGATGTTGAGTTTTGTTGTCATCTATTATCGTTGTTACGGCCATGTTTCATCCAAATGAAGCCTTCTTGCACTTTCAATGGCCTTGAAATTTGATGTTGAGTTTTGACATTTCTATTATCGTTGTTACGGCCATGTTTCATCCAAATGAAGCCATCTTGCACTATTTCAATGGCCTTGAAATTTGATGTTGAGTTTTGTTGCCATCTATTATCGTTGTTACGGCCATGTTTCATCCAAATGAAGCCATCTTGCACTATTTCAATGGCCTTGAAATTTGATGTTGAGTTTTGTTGCCATCTATTATCGTTGTTACGGCCATGTTTCATCCAAATGAAGCCATCTTGCACTATTTCAATGGCCTTGAAAATTGATGTTGAGTTTTGTTGCCATCTATTATCGTTGTTACGGCCATGTTTCATCCAAATGAAGCCATCTTGCACTATTTCAATGGCCTTGAAATTTGATGTTGAGTTTTTGCCATCTATTATCGTTGTTACGGCCATGTTTCATCCAAATGAAGCCATCTTGCACTATTTCAATGGCCTTGAAATTTGATGTTGAGTTTTGTTGCCATCTATTATCGTTGTTACGCCATTTCATCCAAACAGAAGCCATCTTGCACTATTTGAATGGCCTTGAAATTTGATGTTGAGTTTTTTGCCATCTATTATCGTTGTTACGGCCATGTTTCATCCAAATGAAGCCATCTTGCACTATTTCAATGGCCTTGAAATTTGATGTTGAATTTTGTTGCCATCTATTATCGTTGTTACGGCCATGTTTCATCCAAATGAAGCCATCTTGCACTATTTCAATGGCCTTGAAATTTGATGTTGAGTTTTGTTGCCATCTATTATCGTTGTTACGCCATGTTTCATCCAAATGAAGTCTTGCACTATTTCAATGGCCTTGAAATTTGATGTTGAGTTTTGTTGTCATCTATTATCGTTGTTACGGCCATGTTTCATCCAAATGAAGCCATCTTGCACTATTTGAATGGCCTTGAAATTTGATGTTGAGTTTTGTTGCCATCTATTATCGTTGTTACGGCCATGTTTCATCCAAATGAAGCCATCTTGCACTATTTCAATGGCCTTGAAATTTGATGTTGAGTTTTGTTGCCATCTATTATCGCCCAAATGAAGCCATCTTGCACTATTTCAATGGCCTGAAATTTGATTTGAATTTTGTTGCCATCTATTATCGTTGTTACGGCCATGTTTCATCCAAATGAAGCCATCTTGCACTATTTCAATGGCCTTGAAATTTGATGTTGAGTTTTGTTGCCATCTATTATCGTTGTTACGGCCATGTTTCATCCAAATGAAGCCATCTTGCACTATTTCAATGGCCTTGAAATTTGATATGGTTGAGTTTTGCCATCTATTATCGTTGTTACGGCCATGTTTCATCCAAATGAAGCCATCTTGCACTATTTGAATGGCCTGAAATTTGATGTTGAGTTTTTTGCCATCTATTATCGTTGTTACGGCCATGTTTCATCCAAATGAAGCCTCTTGCACTATTTCAATGGCCTTGAAATTTGATGTTGAGTTTTGTTGCCATCTATTATCGTTGTTACGGCCATGTTTCATCCAAATGAAGCCATCTTGCACTATTTCAATGGCCTTGAAATTTGATGTTGGTTTTGTTGCCATCTATTATCGTTGTTACGGCCATGTTTCATCCAAATGAAGCTTCATCTTGCACTATTTCAATGGCCTTGAAATTTGATGTTGAGTTTTGTTGCCATCTATTATCGTTGTTACGGCCATGTTTCATCCAAATGAAGCCATATTGCACTATTTCAATGGCCTTGAAATTTGATGTTGAGTTTGTTGCCATCTATTATCGTTGTTACGGCCATGTTTCATCCAAATGAAGCCATCTTGCACTATTTCAATGGCCTTGAAATTTGATGTTGAGTTTTGTTGCCATCTATTATCGTTGTTACGGCCATGTTTCATCCAAATGAAGCCATCTTGCACTATTTCAATGGCCTTGAAATTAGATGTTGAGTTTTTTTTTGCCATCTATCGTTGTTACGGCCATGTTTCATCCAAATGAAGCCATCTTGCACTATTTCAATGGCCTTGAAATTTGATGTTGAGTTTTGTTGCCATCTATTATCGTTGTTACGGCCATGTTTCATCCAAATGAAGCCATCTTGCACTATTTCAATGGCCTTGAAATTTGATGTTGAATTTGTTGCCATCTATTATCGTTGTTACGGCCATGTTTCATCCAAATGAAGCCATCTTGCACTATTTCAATGGCCTTGAAATTTGATGTTGAGTTTTGTTGCCATCTATTATCGTTGTTACGGCCATGTTTCATCCAAATGAAGCCATCTTGCACTATTTCAATGGCCTTGAAATTTGATGTTGAGTTTTGTTGCCATCTATTATCGTTGTTACGGCCATGTTTCATCCAAATGAAGCCATCTTGCACTATTTCAATGGCCTTGAAATTTGATGTTGAGTTTTGTTGCCATCTATTATCGTTGTTACGGCCATGTTTCATCCAAATGAAGCCATCTTGCACTATTTCAATGGCCTTGAAATTTGATGTTGAGTTTTGTTGCCATCTATTATCGTTGTTACGGCCATGTTTCATCCAAATGAAGCCATCTTGCACTATTTCAATGGCCTTGAAATTTGATGTTGAGTTTTGTTGCCATCTATTATCGTTGTTACGGCCATGTTTCATCCAAATGAAGCCATCTTGCACTATTTCAATGGCCTTGAAATTTGATGTTGAGTTTTGTTGCCATCTATTATCGTTGTTACGGCCATGTTTCATCCAAATGAAGCCATCTTGCACTATTTCAATGGCCTTGAAATTTGATGTTGAGTTTTGTTGCCATCTATTATCGTTGTTACGGCCATGTTTCATCCAAATGAAGCCATCTTGCACTATTTCAATGGCCTTGAAATTTGATGTTGAGTTTTGTTGCCATCTATTATCGTTGTTACGGCCATGTTTCATCCAAATGAAGCCATCTTGCACTATTTCAATGGCCTTGAAATTTGATGTTGAGTTTTGTTGCCATCTATTATCGTTGTTACGGCCATGTTTCATCCAAATGAAGCCATCTTGCACTATTTCAATGGCCTTGAAATTTGATGTTGAGTTTTGTTGCCATCTATTATCGTTGTTACGGCCATGTTTCATCCAAATGAAGCCATCTTGCACTATTTCAATGGCCTTGAAATTTGATGTTGAGTTTTGTTGCCATCTATTATCGTTGTTACGGCCATGTTTCATCCAAATGAAGCCATCTTGCACTATTTCAATGGCCTTGAAATTTGATGTTGAGTTTTGTTGCCATCTATTATCGTTGTTACGGCCATGTTTCATCCAAATGAAGCCATCTTGCACTATTTCAATGGCCTTGAAATTTGATGTTGAGTTTTGTTGCCATCTATTATCGTTGTTACGGCCATGTTTCATCCAAATGAAGCCATCTTGCACTATTTCAATGGCCTTGAAATTTGATGTTGAGTTTTGTTGCCATCTATTATCGTTGTTACGGCCATGTTTCATCCAAATGAAGCCATCTTGCACTATTTCAATGGCCTTGAAATTTGATGTTGAGTTTTGTTGCCATCTATTATCGTTGTTACGGCCATGTTTCATCCAAATGAAGCCATCTTGCACTATTTCAATGGCCTTGAAATTTGATGTTGAGTTTTGTTGCCATCTATTATCGTTGTTACGGCCATGTTTCATCCAAATGAAGCCATCTTGCACTATTTCAATGGCCTTGAAATTTGATGTTGAGTTTTGTTGCCATCTATTATCGTTGTTACGGCCATGTTTCATCCAAATGAAGCCATCTTGCACTATTTCAATGGCCTTGAAATTTGATGTTGAGTTTTGTTGCCATCTATTATCGTTGTTACGGCCATGTTTCATCCAAATGAAGCCATCTTGCACTATTTCAATGGCCTTGAAATTTGATGTTGAGTTTTGTTGCCATCTATTATCGTTGTTACGGCCATGTTTCATCCAAATGAAGCCATCTTGCACTATTTCAATGGCCTTGAAATTTGATGTTGAGTTTTGTTGCCATCTATTATCGTTGTTACGGCCATGTTTCATCCAAATGAAGCCATCTTGCACTATTTCAATGGCCTTGAAATTTGATGTTGAGTTTTGTTGCCATCTATTATCGTTGTTACGGCCATGTTTCATCCAAATGAAGCCATCTTGCACTATTTCAATGGCCTTGAAATTTGATGTTGAGTTTTGTTGCCATCTATTATCGTTGTTACGGCCATGTTTCATCCAAATGAAGCCATCTTGCACTATTTCAATGGCCTTGAAATTTGATGTTGAGTTTTGTTGCCATCTATTATCGTTGTTACGGCCATGTTTCATCCAAATGAAGCCATCTTGCACTATTTCAATGGCCTTGAAATTTGATGTTGAGTTTTGTTGCCATCTATTATCGTTGTTACGGCCATGTTTCATCCAAATGAAGCCATCTTGCACTATTTCAATGGCCTTGAAATTTGATGTTGAGTTTTGTTGCCATCTATTATCGTTGTTACGGCCATGTTTCATCCAAATGAAGCCATCTTGCACTATTTCAATGGCCTTGAAATTTGATGTTGAGTTTTGTTGCCATCTATTATCGTTGTTACGGCCATGTTTCATCCAAATGAAGCCATCTTGCACTATTTCAATGGCCTTGAAATTTGATGTTGAGTTTTGTTGCCATCTATTATCGTTGTTACGGCCATGTTTCATCCAAATGAAGCCATCTTGCACTATTTCAATGGCCTTGAAATTTGATGTTGAGTTTTGTTGCCATCTATTATCGTTGTTACGGCCATGTTTCATCCAAATGAAGCCATCTTGCACTATTTCAATGGCCTTGAAATTTGATGTTGAGTTTTGTTGCCATCTATTATCGTTGTTACGGCCATGTTTCATCCAAATGAAGCCATCTTGCACTATTTCAATGGCCTTGAAATTTGATGTTGAGTTTTGTTGCCATCTATTATCGTTGTTACGGCCATGTTTCATCCAAATGAAGCCATCTTGCACTATTTCAATGGCCTTGAAATTTGATGTTGAGTTTTGTTGCCATCTATTATCGTTGTTACGGCCATGTTTCATCCAAATGAAGCCATCTTGCACTATTTCAATGGCCTTGAAATTTGATGTTGAGTTTTGTTGCCATCTATTATCGTTGTTACGGCCATGTTTCATCCAAATGAAGCCATCTTGCACTATTTCAATGGCCTTGAAATTTGATGTTGAGTTTTGTTGCCATCTATTATCGTTGTTACGGCCATGTTTCATCCAAATGAAGCCATCTTGCACTATTTGAATGGCCTTGAAATTTGATGTTGAGTTTTGTTGCCATCTATTATCGTTGTTACGGCCATGTTTCATCCAAATGAAGCCATCTTGCACTATTTCAATGGCCTTGAAATTTGATGTTGAGTTTTGTTGCCATCTATTATCGTTGTTACGGCCATGTTTCATCCAAATGAAGCCATCTTGCACTATTTCAATGGCCTTGAAATTTGATGTTGAGTTTTGTTGCCATCTATTATCGTTGTTACGGCCATGTTTCATCCAAATGAAGCCATCTTGCACTATTTCAATGGCCTTGAAATTTGATGTTGAGTTTTGTTGCCATCTATTATCGTTGTTACGGCCATGTTTCATCCAAATGAAGCCATCTTGCACTATTTCAATGGCCTTGAAATTTGATGTTGAGTTTTGTTGCCATCTATTATCGTTGTTACGGCCATGTTTCATCCAAATGAAGCCATCTTGCACTATTTCAATGGCCTTGAAATTTGATGTTGAGTTTTGTTGCCATCTATTATCGTTGTTACGGCCATGTTTCATCCAAATGAAGCCATCTTGCACTATTTCAATGGCCTTGAAATTTGATGTTGAGTTTTGTTGCCATCTATTATCGTTGTTACGGCCATGTTTCATCCAAATGAAGCCATCTTGCACTATTTCAATGGCCTTGAAATTTGATGTTGAGTTTTGTTGCCATCTATTATCGTTGTTACGGCCATGTTTCATCCAAATGAAGCCATCTTGCACTATTTCAATGGCCTTGAAATTTGATGTTGAGTTTTGTTGCCATCTATTATCGTTGTTACGGCCATGTTTCATCCAAATGAAGCCATCTTGCACTATTTCAATGGCCTTGAAATTTGATGTTGAGTTTTGTTGCCATCTATTATCGTTGTTACGGCCATGTTTCATCCAAATGAAGCCATCTTGCACTATTTCAATGGCCTTGAAATTTGATGTTGAGTTTTGTTGCCATCTATTATCGTTGTTACGGCCATGTTTCATCCAAATGAAGCCATCTTGCACTATTTCAATGGCCTTGAAATTTGATGTTGAGTTTTGTTGCCATCTATTATCGTTGTTACGGCCATGTTTCATCCAAATGAAGCCATCTTGCACTATTTCAATGGCCTTGAAATTTGATGTTGAGTTTTGTTGCCATCTATTATCGTTGTTACGGCCATGTTTCATCCAAATGAAGCCATCTTGCACTATTTCAATGGCCTTGAAATTTGATGTTGAGTTTTGTTGCCATCTATTATCGTTGTTACGGCCATGTTTCATCCAAATGAAGCCATCTTGCACTATTTCAATGGCCTTGAAATTTGATGTTGAGTTTTGTTGCCATCTATTATCGTTGTTACGGCCATGTTTCATCCAAATGAAGCCATCTTGCACTATTTCAATGGCCTTGAAATTTGATGTTGAGTTTTGTTGCCATCTATTATCGTTGTTACGGCCATGTTTCATCCAAATGAAGCCATCTTGCACTATTTCAATGGCCTTGAAATTTGATGTTGAGTTTTGTTGCCATCTATTATCGTTGTTACGGCCATGTTTCATCCAAATGAAGCCATCTTGCACTATTTCAATGGCCTTGAAATTTGATGTTGAGTTTTGTTGCCATCTATTATCGTTGTTACGGCCATGTTTCATCCAAATGAAGCCATCTTGCACTATTTCAATGGCCTTGAAATTTGATGTTGAGTTTTGTTGCCATCTATTATCGTTGTTACGGCCATGTTTCATCCAAATGAAGCCATCTTGCACTATTTCAATGGCCTTGAAATTTGATGTTGAGTTTTGTTGCCATCTATTATCGTTGTTACGGCCATGTTTCATCCAAATGAAGCCATCTTGCACTATTTCAATGGCCTTGAAATTTGATGTTGAGTTTTGTTGCCATCTATTATCGTTGTTACGGCCATGTTTCATCCAAATGAAGCCATCTTGCACTATTTCAATGGCCTTGAAATTTGATGTTGAGTTTTGTTGCCATCTATTATCGTTGTTACGGCCATGTTTCATCCAAATGAAGCCATCTTGCACTATTTCAATGGCCTTGAAATTTGATGTTGAGTTTTGTTGCCATCTATTATCGTTGTTACGGCCATGTTTCATCCAAATGAAGCCATCTTGCACTATTTCAATGGCCTTGAAATTTGATGTTGAGTTTTGTTGCCATCTATTATCGTTGTTACGGCCATGTTTCATCCAAATGAAGCCATCTTGCACTATTTCAATGGCCTTGAAATTTGATGTTGAGTTTTGTTGCCATCTATTATCGTTGTTACGGCCATGTTTCATCCAAATGAAGCCATCTTGCACTATTTCAATGGCCTTGAAATTTGATGTTGAGTTTTGTTGCCATCTATTATCGTTGTTACGGCCATGTTTCATCCAAATGAAGCCATCTTGCACTATTTCAATGGCCTTGAAATTTGATGTTGAGTTTTGTTGCCATCTATTATCGTTGTTACGGCCATGTTTCATCCAAATGAAGCCATCTTGCACTATTTCAATGGCCTTGAAATTTGATGTTGAGTTTTGTTGCCATCTATTATCGTTGTTACGGCCATGTTTCATCCAAATGAAGCCATCTTGCACTATTTCAATGGCCTTGAAATTTGATGTTGAGTTTTGTTGCCATCTATTATCGTTGTTACGGCCATGTTTCATCCAAATGAAGCCATCTTGCACTATTTCAATGGCCTTGAAATTTGATGTTGAGTTTTGTTGCCATCTATTATCGTTGTTACGGCCATGTTTCATCCAAATGAAGCCATCTTGCACTATTTCAATGGCCTTGAAATTTGATGTTGAGTTTTGTTGCCATCTATTATCGTTGTTACGGCCATGTTTCATCCAAATGAAGCCATCTTGCACTATTTCAATGGCCTTGAAATTTGATGTTGAGTTTTGTTGCCATCTATTATCGTTGTTACGGCCATGTTTCATCCAAATGAAGCCATCTTGCACTATTTCAATGGCCTTGAAATTTGATGTTGAGTTTTGTTGCCATCTATTATCGTTGTTACGGCCATGTTTCATCCAAATGAAGCCATCTTGCACTATTTCAATGGCCTTGAAATTTGATGTTGAGTTTTGTTGCCATCTATTATCGTTGTTACGGCCATGTTTCATCCAAATGAAGCCATCTTGCACTATTTCAATGGCCTTGAAATTTGATGTTGAGTTTTGTTGCCATCTATTATCGTTGTTACGGCCATGTTTCATCCAAATGAAGCCATCTTGCACTATTTCAATGGCCTTGAAATTTGATGTTGAGTTTTGTTGCCATCTATTATCGTTGTTACGGCCATGTTTCATCCAAATGAAGCCATCTTGCACTATTTCAATGGCCTTGAAATTTGATGTTGAGTTTTGTTGCCATCTATTATCGTTGTTACGGCCATGTTTCATCCAAATGAAGCCATCTTGCACTATTTCAATGGCCTTGAAATTTGATGTTGAGTTTTGTTGCCATCTATTATCGTTGTTACGGCCATGTTTCATCCAAATGAAGCCATCTTGCACTATTTCAATGGCCTTGAAATTTGATGTTGAGTTTTGTTGCCATCTATTATCGTTGTTACGGCCATGTTTCATCCAAATGAAGCCATCTTGCACTATTTCAATGGCCTTGAAATTTGATGTTGAGTTTTGTTGCCATCTATTATCGTTGTTACGGCCATGTTTCATCCAAATGAAGCCATCTTGCACTATTTCAATGGCCTTGAAATTTGATGTTGAGTTTTGTTGCCATCTATTATCGTTGTTACGGCCATGTTTCATCCAAATGAAGCCATCTTGCACTATTTCAATGGCCTTGAAATTTGATGTTGAGTTTTGTTGCCATCTATTATCGTTGTTACGGCCATGTTTCATCCAAATGAAGCCATCTTGCACTATTTCAATGGCCTTGAAATTTGATGTTGAGTTTTGTTGCCATCTATTATCGTTGTTACGGCCATGTTTCATCCAAATGAAGCCATCTTGCACTATTTCAATGGCCTTGAAATTTGATGTTGAGTTTTGTTGCCATCTATTATCGTTGTTACGGCCATGTTTCATCCAAATGAAGCCATCTTGCACTATTTCAATGGCCTTGAAATTTGATGTTGAGTTTTGTTGCCATCTATTATCGTTGTTACGGCCATGTTTCATCCAAATGAAGCCATCTTGCACTATTTCAATGGCCTTGAAATTTGATGTTGAGTTTTGTTGCCATCTATTATCGTTGTTACGGCCATGTTTCATCCAAATGAAGCCATCTTGCACTATTTCAATGGCCTTGAAATTTGATGTTGAGTTTTGTTGCCATCTATTATCGTTGTTACGGCCATGTTTCATCCAAATGAAGCCATCTTGCACTATTTCAATGGCCTTGAAATTTGATGTTGAGTTTTGTTGCCATCTATTATCGTTGTTACGGCCATGTTTCATCCAAATGAAGCCATCTTGCACTATTTCAATGGCCTTGAAATTTGATGTTGAGTTTTGTTGCCATCTATTATCGTTGTTACGGCCATGTTTCATCCAAATGAAGCCATCTTGCACTATTTCAATGGCCTTGAAATTTGATGTTGAGTTTTGTTGCCATCTATTATCGTTGTTACGGCCATGTTTCATCCAAATGAAGCCATCTTGCACTATTTCAATGGCCTTGAAATTTGATGTTGAGTTTTGTTGCCATCTATTATCGTTGTTACGGCCATGTTTCATCCAAATGAAGCCATCTTGCACTATTTCAATGGCCTTGAAATTTGATGTTGAGTTTTGTTGCCATCTATTATCGTTGTTACGGCCATGTTTCATCCAAATGAAGCCATCTTGCACTATTTCAATGGCCTTGAAATTTGATGTTGAGTTTTGTTGCCATCTATTATCGTTGTTACGGCCATGTTTCATCCAAATGAAGCCATCTTGCACTATTTCAATGGCCTTGAAATTTGATGTTGAGTTTTGTTGCCATCTATTATCGTTGTTACGGCCATGTTTCATCCAAATGAAGCCATCTTGCACTATTTCAATGGCCTTGAAATTTGATGTTGAGTTTTGTTGCCATCTATTATCGTTGTTACGGCCATGTTTCATCCAAATGAAGCCATCTTGCACTATTTCAATGGCCTTGAAATTTGATGTTGAGTTTTGTTGCCATCTATTATCGTTGTTACGGCCATGTTTCATCCAAATGAAGCCATCTTGCACTATTTCAATGGCCTTGAAATTTGATGTTGAGTTTTGTTGCCATCTATTATCGTTGTTACGGCCATGTTTCATCCAAATGAAGCCATCTTGCACTATTTCAATGGCCTTGAAATTTGATGTTGAGTTTTGTTGCCATCTATTATCGTTGTTACGGCCATGTTTCATCCAAATGAAGCCATCTTGCACTATTTCAATGGCCTTGAAATTTGATGTTGAGTTTTGTTGCCATCTATTATCGTTGTTACGGCCATGTTTCATCCAAATGAAGCCATCTTGCACTATTTCAATGGCCTTGAAATTTGATGTTGAGTTTTGTTGCCATCTATTATCGTTGTTACGGCCATGTTTCATCCAAATGAAGCCATCTTGCACTATTTCAATGGCCTTGAAATTTGATGTTGAGTTTTGTTGCCATCTATTATCGTTGTTACGGCCATGTTTCATCCAAATGAAGCCATCTTGCACTATTTCAATGGCCTTGAAATTTGATGTTGAGTTTTGTTGCCATCTATTATCGTTGTTACGGCCATGTTTCATCCAAATGAAGCCATCTTGCACTATTTCAATGGCCTTGAAATTTGATGTTGAGTTTTGTTGCCATCTATTATCGTTGTTACGGCCATGTTTCATCCAAATGAAGCCATCTTGCACTATTTCAATGGCCTTGAAATTTGATGTTGAGTTTTGTTGCCATCTATTATCGTTGTTACGGCCATGTTTCATCCAAATGAAGCCATCTTGCACTATTTCAATGGCCTTGAAATTTGATGTTGAGTTTTGTTGCCATCTATTATCGTTGTTACGGCCATGTTTCATCCAAATGAAGCCATCTTGCACTATTTCAATGGCCTTGAAATTTGATGTTGAGTTTTGTTGCCATCTATTATCGTTGTTACGGCCATGTTTCATCCAAATGAAGCCATCTTGCACTATTTCAATGGCCTTGAAATTTGATGTTGAGTTTTGTTGCCATCTATTATCGTTGTTACGGCCATGTTTCATCCAAATGAAGCCATCTTGCACTATTTCAATGGCCTTGAAATTTGATGTTGAGTTTTGTTGCCATCTATTATCGTTGTTACGGCCATGTTTCATCCAAATGAAGCCATCTTGCACTATTTCAATGGCCTTGAAATTTGATGTTGAGTTTTGTTGCCATCTATTATCGTTGTTACGGCCATGTTTCATCCAAATGAAGCCATCTTGCACTATTTCAATGGCCTTGAAATTTGATGTTGAGTTTTGTTGCCATCTATTATCGTTGTTACGGCCATGTTTCATCCAAATGAAGCCATCTTGCACTATTTCAATGGCCTTGAAATTTGATGTTGAGTTTTGTTGCCATCTATTATCGTTGTTACGGCCATGTTTCATCCAAATGAAGCCATCTTGCACTATTTCAATGGCCTTGAAATTTGATGTTGAGTTTTGTTGCCATCTATTATCGTTGTTACGGCCATGTTTCATCCAAATGAAGCCATCTTGCACTATTTCAATGGCCTTGAAATTTGATGTTGAGTTTTGTTGCCATCTATTATCGTTGTTACGGCCATGTTTCATCCAAATGAAGCCATCTTGCACTATTTCAATGGCCTTGAAATTTGATGTTGAGTTTTGTTGCCATCTATTATCGTTGTTACGGCCATGTTTCATCCAAATGAAGCCATCTTGCACTATTTCAATGGCCTTGAAATTTGATGTTGAGTTTTGTTGCCATCTATTATCGTTGTTACGGCCATGTTTCATCCAAATGAAGCCATCTTGCACTATTTCAATGGCCTTGAAATTTGATGTTGAGTTTTGTTGCCATCTATTATCGTTGTTACGGCCATGTTTCATCCAAATGAAGCCATCTTGCACTATTTCAATGGCCTTGAAATTTGATGTTGAGTTTTGTTGCCATCTATTATCGTTGTTACGGCCATGTTTCATCCAAATGAAGCCATCTTGCACTATTTCAATGGCCTTGAAATTTGATGTTGAGTTTTGTTGCCATCTATTATCGTTGTTACGGCCATGTTTCATCCAAATGAAGCCATCTTGCACTATTTCAATGGCCTTGAAATTTGATGTTGAGTTTTGTTGCCATCTATTATCGTTGTTACGGCCATGTTTCATCCAAATGAAGCCATCTTGCACTATTTCAATGGCCTTGAAATTTGATGTTGAGTTTTGTTGCCATCTATTATCGTTGTTACGGCCATGTTTCATCCAAATGAAGCCATCTTGCACTATTTCAATGGCCTTGAAATTTGATGTTGAGTTTTGTTGCCATCTATTATCGTTGTTACGGCCATGTTTCATCCAAATGAAGCCATCTTGCACTATTTCAATGGCCTTGAAATTTGATGTTGAGTTTTGTTGCCATCTATTATCGTTGTTACGGCCATGTTTCATCCAAATGAAGCCATCTTGCACTATTTCAATGGCCTTGAAATTTGATGTTGAGTTTTGTTGCCATCTATTATCGTTGTTACGGCCATGTTTCATCCAAATGAAGCCATCTTGCACTATTTCAATGGCCTTGAAATTTGATGTTGAGTTTTGTTGCCATCTATTATCGTTGTTACGGCCATGTTTCATCCAAATGAAGCCATCTTGCACTATTTCAATGGCCTTGAAATTTGATGTTGAGTTTTGTTGCCATCTATTATCGTTGTTACGGCCATGTTTCATCCAAATGAAGCCATCTTGCACTATTTCAATGGCCTTGAAATTTGATGTTGAGTTTTGTTGCCATCTATTATCGTTGTTACGGCCATGTTTCATCCAAATGAAGCCATCTTGCACTATTTCAATGGCCTTGAAATTTGATGTTGAGTTTTGTTGCCATCTATTATCGTTGTTACGGCCATGTTTCATCCAAATGAAGCCATCTTGCACTATTTCAATGGCCTTGAAATTTGATGTTGAGTTTTGTTGCCATCTATTATCGTTGTTACGGCCATGTTTCATCCAAATGAAGCCATCTTGCACTATTTCAATGGCCTTGAAATTTGATGTTGAGTTTTGTTGCCATCTATTATCGTTGTTACGGCCATGTTTCATCCAAATGAAGCCATCTTGCACTATTTCAATGGCCTTGAAATTTGATGTTGAGTTTTGTTGCCATCTATTATCGTTGTTACGGCCATGTTTCATCCAAATGAAGCCATCTTGCACTATTTCAATGGCCTTGAAATTTGATGTTGAGTTTTGTTGCCATCTATTATCGTTGTTACGGCCATGTTTCATCCAAATGAAGCCATCTTGCACTATTTCAATGGCCTTGAAATTTGATGTTGAGTTTTGTTGCCATCTATTATCGTTGTTACGGCCATGTTTCATCCAAATGAAGCCATCTTGCACTATTTCAATGGCCTTGAAATTTGATGTTGAGTTTTGTTGCCATCTATTATCGTTGTTACGGCCATGTTTCATCCAAATGAAGCCATCTTGCACTATTTCAATGGCCTTGAAATTTGATGTTGAGTTTTGTTGCCATCTATTATCGTTGTTACGGCCATGTTTCATCCAAATGAAGCCATCTTGCACTATTTCAATGGCCTTGAAATTTGATGTTGAGTTTTGTTGCCATCTATTATCGTTGTTACGGCCATGTTTCATCCAAATGAAGCCATCTTGCACTATTTCAATGGCCTTGAAATTTGATGTTGAGTTTTGTTGCCATCTATTATCGTTGTTACGGCCATGTTTCATCCAAATGAAGCCATCTTGCACTATTTCAATGGCCTTGAAATTTGATGTTGAGTTTTGTTGCCATCTATTATCGTTGTTACGGCCATGTTTCATCCAAATGAAGCCATCTTGCACTATTTCAATGGCCTTGAAATTTGATGTTGAGTTTTGTTGCCATCTATTATCGTTGTTACGGCCATGTTTCATCCAAATGAAGCCATCTTGCACTATTTCAATGGCCTTGAAATTTGATGTTGAGTTTTGTTGCCATCTATTATCGTTGTTACGGCCATGTTTCATCCAAATGAAGCCATCTTGCACTATTTCAATGGCCTTGAAATTTGATGTTGAGTTTTGTTGCCATCTATTATCGTTGTTACGGCCATGTTTCATCCAAATGAAGCCATCTTGCACTATTTCAATGGCCTTGAAATTTGATGTTGAGTTTTGTTGCCATCTATTATCGTTGTTACGGCCATGTTTCATCCAAATGAAGCCATCTTGCACTATTTCAATGGCCTTGAAATTTGATGTTGAGTTTTGTTGCCATCTATTATCGTTGTTACGGCCATGTTTCATCCAAATGAAGCCATCTTGCACTATTTCAATGGCCTTGAAATTTGATGTTGAGTTTTGTTGCCATCTATTATCGTTGTTACGGCCATGTTTCATCCAAATGAAGCCATCTTGCACTATTTCAATGGCCTTGAAATTTGATGTTGAGTTTTGTTGCCATCTATTATCGTTGTTACGGCCATGTTTCATCCAAATGAAGCCATCTTGCACTATTTCAATGGCCTTGAAATTTGATGTTGAGTTTTGTTGCCATCTATTATCGTTGTTACGGCCATGTTTCATCCAAATGAAGCCATCTTGCACTATTTCAATGGCCTTGAAATTTGATGTTGAGTTTTGTTGCCATCTATTATCGTTGTTACGGCCATGTTTCATCCAAATGAAGCCATCTTGCACTATTTCAATGGCCTTGAAATTTGATGTTGAGTTTTGTTGCCATCTATTATCGTTGTTACGGCCATGTTTCATCCAAATGAAGCCATCTTGCACTATTTCAATGGCCTTGAAATTTGATGTTGAGTTTTGTTGCCATCTATTATCGTTGTTACGGCCATGTTTCATCCAAATGAAGCCATCTTGCACTATTTCAATGGCCTTGAAATTTGATGTTGAGTTTTGTTGCCATCTATTATCGTTGTTACGGCCATGTTTCATCCAAATGAAGCCATCTTGCACTATTTCAATGGCCTTGAAATTTGATGTTGAGTTTTGTTGCCATCTATTATCGTTGTTACGGCCATGTTTCATCCAAATGAAGCCATCTTGCACTATTTCAATGGCCTTGAAATTTGATGTTGAGTTTTGTTGCCATCTATTATCGTTGTTACGGCCATGTTTCATCCAAATGAAGCCATCTTGCACTATTTCAATGGCCTTGAAATTTGATGTTGAGTTTTGTTGCCATCTATTATCGTTGTTACGGCCATGTTTCATCCAAATGAAGCCATCTTGCACTATTTCAATGGCCTTGAAATTTGATGTTGAGTTTTGTTGCCATCTATTATCGTTGTTACGGCCATGTTTCATCCAAATGAAGCCATCTTGCACTATTTCAATGGCCTTGAAATTTGATGTTGAGTTTTGTTGCCATCTATTATCGTTGTTACGGCCATGTTTCATCCAAATGAAGCCATCTTGCACTATTTCAATGGCCTTGAAATTTGATGTTGAGTTTTGTTGCCATCTATTATCGTTGTTACGGCCATGTTTCATCCAAATGAAGCCATCTTGCACTATTTCAATGGCCTTGAAATTTGATGTTGAGTTTTGTTGCCATCTATTATCGTTGTTACGGCCATGTTTCATCCAAATGAAGCCATCTTGCACTATTTCAATGGCCTTGAAATTTGATGTTGAGTTTTGTTGCCATCTATTATCGTTGTTACGGCCATGTTTCATCCAAATGAAGCCATCTTGCACTATTTCAATGGCCTTGAAATTTGATGTTGAGTTTTGTTGCCATCTATTATCGTTGTTACGGCCATGTTTCATCCAAATGAAGCCATCTTGCACTATTTCAATGGCCTTGAAATTTGATGTTGAGTTTTGTTGCCATCTATTATCGTTGTTACGGCCATGTTTCATCCAAATGAAGCCATCTTGCACTATTTCAATGGCCTTGAAATTTGATGTTGAGTTTTGTTGCCATCTATTATCGTTGTTACGGCCATGTTTCATCCAAATGAAGCCATCTTGCACTATTTCAATGGCCTTGAAATTTGATGTTGAGTTTTGTTGCCATCTATTATCGTTGTTACGGCCATGTTTCATCCAAATGAAGCCATCTTGCACTATTTCAATGGCCTTGAAATTTGATGTTGAGTTTTGTTGCCATCTATTATCGTTGTTACGGCCATGTTTCATCCAAATGAAGCCATCTTGCACTATTTCAATGGCCTTGAAATTTGATGTTGAGTTTTGTTGCCATCTATTATCGTTGTTACGGCCATGTTTCATCCAAATGAAGCCATCTTGCACTATTTCAATGGCCTTGAAATTTGATGTTGAGTTTTGTTGCCATCTATTATCGTTGTTACGGCCATGTTTCATCCAAATGAAGCCATCTTGCACTATTTCAATGGCCTTGAAATTTGATGTTGAGTTTTGTTGCCATCTATTATCGTTGTTACGGCCATGTTTCATCCAAATGAAGCCATCTTGCACTATTTCAATGGCCTTGAAATTTGATGTTGAGTTTTGTTGCCATCTATTATCGTTGTTACGGCCATGTTTCATCCAAATGAAGCCATCTTGCACTATTTCAATGGCCTTGAAATTTGATGTTGAGTTTTGTTGCCATCTATTATCGTTGTTACGGCCATGTTTCATCCAAATGAAGCCATCTTGCACTATTTCAATGGCCTTGAAATTTGATGTTGAGTTTTGTTGCCATCTATTATCGTTGTTACGGCCATGTTTCATCCAAATGAAGCCATCTTGCACTATTTCAATGGCCTTGAAATTTGATGTTGAGTTTTGTTGCCATCTATTATCGTTGTTACGGCCATGTTTCATCCAAATGAAGCCATCTTGCACTATTTCAATGGCCTTGAAATTTGATGTTGAGTTTTGTTGCCATCTATTATCGTTGTTACGGCCATGTTTCATCCAAATGAAGCCATCTTGCACTATTTCAATGGCCTTGAAATTTGATGTTGAGTTTTGTTGCCATCTATTATCGTTGTTACGGCCATGTTTCATCCAAATGAAGCCATCTTGCACTATTTCAATGGCCTTGAAATTTGATGTTGAGTTTTGTTGCCATCTATTATCGTTGTTACGGCCATGTTTCATCCAAATGAAGCCATCTTGCACTATTTCAATGGCCTTGAAATTTGATGTTGAGTTTTGTTGCCATCTATTATCGTTGTTACGGCCATGTTTCATCCAAATGAAGCCATCTTGCACTATTTCAATGGCCTTGAAATTTGATGTTGAGTTTTGTTGCCATCTATTATCGTTGTTACGGCCATGTTTCATCCAAATGAAGCCATCTTGCACTATTTCAATGGCCTTGAAATTTGATGTTGAGTTTTGTTGCCATCTATTATCGTTGTTACGGCCATGTTTCATCCAAATGAAGCCATCTTGCACTATTTCAATGGCCTTGAAATTTGATGTTGAGTTTTGTTGCCATCTATTATCGTTGTTACGGCCATGTTTCATCCAAATGAAGCCATCTTGCACTATTTCAATGGCCTTGAAATTTGATGTTGAGTTTTGTTGCCATCTATTATCGTTGTTACGGCCATGTTTCATCCAAATGAAGCCATCTTGCACTATTTCAATGGCCTTGAAATTTGATGTTGAGTTTTGTTGCCATCTATTATCGTTGTTACGGCCATGTTTCATCCAAATGAAGCCATCTTGCACTATTTCAATGGCCTTGAAATTTGATGTTGAGTTTTGTTGCCATCTATTATCGTTGTTACGGCCATGTTTCATCCAAATGAAGCCATCTTGCACTATTTCAATGGCCTTGAAATTTGATGTTGAGTTTTGTTGCCATCTATTATCGTTGTTACGGCCATGTTTCATCCAAATGAAGCCATCTTGCACTATTTCAATGGCCTTGAAATTTGATGTTGAGTTTTGTTGCCATCTATTATCGTTGTTACGGCCATGTTTCATCCAAATGAAGCCATCTTGCACTATTTCAATGGCCTTGAAATTTGATGTTGAGTTTTGTTGCCATCTATTATCGTTGTTACGGCCATGTTTCATCCAAATGAAGCCATCTTGCACTATTTCAATGGCCTTGAAATTTGATGTTGAGTTTTGTTGCCATCTATTATCGTTGTTACGGCCATGTTTCATCCAAATGAAGCCATCTTGCACTATTTCAATGGCCTTGAAATTTGATGTTGAGTTTTGTTGCCATCTATTATCGTTGTTACGGCCATGTTTCATCCAAATGAAGCCATCTTGCACTATTTCAATGGCCTTGAAATTTGATGTTGAGTTTTGTTGCCATCTATTATCGTTGTTACGGCCATGTTTCATCCAAATGAAGCCATCTTGCACTATTTCAATGGCCTTGAAATTTGATGTTGAGTTTTGTTGCCATCTATTATCGTTGTTACGGCCATGTTTCATCCAAATGAAGCCATCTTGCACTATTTCAATGGCCTTGAAATTTGATGTTGAGTTTTGTTGCCATCTATTATCGTTGTTACGGCCATGTTTCATCCAAATGAAGCCATCTTGCACTATTTCAATGGCCTTGAAATTTGATGTTGAGTTTTGTTGCCATCTATTATCGTTGTTACGGCCATGTTTCATCCAAATGAAGCCATCTTGCACTATTTCAATGGCCTTGAAATTTGATGTTGAGTTTTGTTGCCATCTATTATCGTTGTTACGGCCATGTTTCATCCAAATGAAGCCATCTTGCACTATTTCAATGGCCTTGAAATTTGATGTTGAGTTTTGTTGCCATCTATTATCGTTGTTACGGCCATGTTTCATCCAAATGAAGCCATCTTGCACTATTTCAATGGCCTTGAAATTTGATGTTGAGTTTTGTTGCCATCTATTATCGTTGTTACGGCCATGTTTCATCCAAATGAAGCCATCTTGCACTATTTCAATGGCCTTGAAATTTGATGTTGAGTTTTGTTGCCATCTATTATCGTTGTTACGGCCATGTTTCATCCAAATGAAGCCATCTTGCACTATTTCAATGGCCTTGAAATTTGATGTTGAGTTTTGTTGCCATCTATTATCGTTGTTACGGCCATGTTTCATCCAAATGAAGCCATCTTGCACTATTTCAATGGCCTTGAAATTTGATGTTGAGTTTTGTTGCCATCTATTATCGTTGTTACGGCCATGTTTCATCCAAATGAAGCCATCTTGCACTATTTCAATGGCCTTGAAATTTGATGTTGAGTTTTGTTGCCATCTATTATCGTTGTTACGGCCATGTTTCATCCAAATGAAGCCATCTTGCACTATTTCAATGGCCTTGAAATTTGATGTTGAGTTTTGTTGCCATCTATTATCGTTGTTACGGCCATGTTTCATCCAAATGAAGCCATCTTGCACTATTTCAATGGCCTTGAAATTTGATGTTGAGTTTTGTTGCCATCTATTATCGTTGTTACGGCCATGTTTCATCCAAATGAAGCCATCTTGCACTATTTCAATGGCCTTGAAATTTGATGTTGAGTTTTGTTGCCATCTATTATCGTTGTTACGGCCATGTTTCATCCAAATGAAGCCATCTTGCACTATTTCAATGGCCTTGAAATTTGATGTTGAGTTTTGTTGCCATCTATTATCGTTGTTACGGCCATGTTTCATCCAAATGAAGCCATCTTGCACTATTTCAATGGCCTTGAAATTTGATGTTGAGTTTTGTTGCCATCTATTATCGTTGTTACGGCCATGTTTCATCCAAATGAAGCCATCTTGCACTATTTCAATGGCCTTGAAATTTGATGTTGAGTTTTGTTGCCATCTATTATCGTTGTTACGGCCATGTTTCATCCAAATGAAGCCATCTTGCACTATTTCAATGGCCTTGAAATTTGATGTTGAGTTTTGTTGCCATCTATTATCGTTGTTACGGCCATGTTTCATCCAAATGAAGCCATCTTGCACTATTTCAATGGCCTTGAAATTTGATGTTGAGTTTTGTTGCCATCTATTATCGTTGTTACGGCCATGTTTCATCCAAATGAAGCCATCTTGCACTATTTCAATGGCCTTGAAATTTGATGTTGAGTTTTGTTGCCATCTATTATCGTTGTTACGGCCATGTTTCATCCAAATGAAGCCATCTTGCACTATTTCAATGGCCTTGAAATTTGATGTTGAGTTTTGTTGCCATCTATTATCGTTGTTACGGCCATGTTTCATCCAAATGAAGCCATCTTGCACTATTTCAATGGCCTTGAAATTTGATGTTGAGTTTTGTTGCCATCTATTATCGTTGTTACGGCCATGTTTCATCCAAATGAAGCCATCTTGCACTATTTCAATGGCCTTGAAATTTGATGTTGAGTTTTGTTGCCATCTATTATCGTTGTTACGGCCATGTTTCATCCAAATGAAGCCATCTTGCACTATTTCAATGGCCTTGAAATTTGATGTTGAGTTTTGTTGCCATCTATTATCGTTGTTACGGCCATGTTTCATCCAAATGAAGCCATCTTGCACTATTTCAATGGCCTTGAAATTTGATGTTGAGTTTTGTTGCCATCTATTATCGTTGTTACGGCCATGTTTCATCCAAATGAAGCCATCTTGCACTATTTCAATGGCCTTGAAATTTGATGTTGAGTTTTGTTGCCATCTATTATCGTTGTTACGGCCATGTTTCATCCAAATGAAGCCATCTTGCACTATTTCAATGGCCTTGAAATTTGATGTTGAGTTTTGTTGCCATCTATTATCGTTGTTACGGCCATGTTTCATCCAAATGAAGCCATCTTGCACTATTTCAATGGCCTTGAAATTTGATGTTGAGTTTTGTTGCCATCTATTATCGTTGTTACGGCCATGTTTCATCCAAATGAAGCCATCTTGCACTATTTCAATGGCCTTGAAATTTGATGTTGAGTTTTGTTGCCATCTATTATCGTTGTTACGGCCATGTTTCATCCAAATGAAGCCATCTTGCACTATTTCAATGGCCTTGAAATTTGATGTTGAGTTTTGTTGCCATCTATTATCGTTGTTACGGCCATGTTTCATCCAAATGAAGCCATCTTGCACTATTTCAATGGCCTTGAAATTTGATGTTGAGTTTTGTTGCCATCTATTATCGTTGTTACGGCCATGTTTCATCCAAATGAAGCCATCTTGCACTATTTCAATGGCCTTGAAATTTGATGTTGAGTTTTGTTGCCATCTATTATCGTTGTTACGGCCATGTTTCATCCAAATGAAGCCATCTTGCACTATTTCAATGGCCTTGAAATTTGATGTTGAGTTTTGTTGCCATCTATTATCGTTGTTACGGCCATGTTTCATCCAAATGAAGCCATCTTGCACTATTTCAATGGCCTTGAAATTTGATGTTGAGTTTTGTTGCCATCTATTATCGTTGTTACGGCCATGTTTCATCCAAATGAAGCCATCTTGCACTATTTCAATGGCCTTGAAATTTGATGTTGAGTTTTGTTGCCATCTATTATCGTTGTTACGGCCATGTTTCATCCAAATGAAGCCATCTTGCACTATTTCAATGGCCTTGAAATTTGATGTTGAGTTTTGTTGCCATCTATTATCGTTGTTACGGCCATGTTTCATCCAAATGAAGCCATCTTGCACTATTTCAATGGCCTTGAAATTTGATGTTGAGTTTTGTTGCCATCTATTATCGTTGTTACGGCCATGTTTCATCCAAATGAAGCCATCTTGCACTATTTCAATGGCCTTGAAATTTGATGTTGAGTTTTGTTGCCATCTATTATCGTTGTTACGGCCATGTTTCATCCAAATGAAGCCATCTTGCACTATTTCAATGGCCTTGAAATTTGATGTTGAGTTTTGTTGCCATCTATTATCGTTGTTACGGCCATGTTTCATCCAAATGAAGCCATCTTGCACTATTTCAATGGCCTTGAAATTTGATGTTGAGTTTTGTTGCCATCTATTATCGTTGTTACGGCCATGTTTCATCCAAATGAAGCCATCTTGCACTATTTCAATGGCCTTGAAATTTGATGTTGAGTTTTGTTGCCATCTATTATCGTTGTTACGGCCATGTTTCATCCAAATGAAGCCATCTTGCACTATTTCAATGGCCTTGAAATTTGATGTTGAGTTTTGTTGCCATCTATTATCGTTGTTACGGCCATGTTTCATCCAAATGAAGCCATCTTGCACTATTTCAATGGCCTTGAAATTTGATGTTGAGTTTTGTTGCCATCTATTATCGTTGTTACGGCCATGTTTCATCCAAATGAAGCCATCTTGCACTATTTCAATGGCCTTGAAATTTGATGTTGAGTTTTGTTGCCATCTATTATCGTTGTTACGGCCATGTTTCATCCAAATGAAGCCATCTTGCACTATTTCAATGGCCTTGAAATTTGATGTTGAGTTTTGTTGCCATCTATTATCGTTGTTACGGCCATGTTTCATCCAAATGAAGCCATCTTGCACTATTTCAATGGCCTTGAAATTTGATGTTGAGTTTTGTTGCCATCTATTATCGTTGTTACGGCCATGTTTCATCCAAATGAAGCCATCTTGCACTATTTCAATGGCCTTGAAATTTGATGTTGAGTTTTGTTGCCATCTATTATCGTTGTTACGGCCATGTTTCATCCAAATGAAGCCATCTTGCACTATTTCAATGGCCTTGAAATTTGATGTTGAGTTTTGTTGCCATCTATTATCGTTGTTACGGCCATGTTTCATCCAAATGAAGCCATCTTGCACTATTTCAATGGCCTTGAAATTTGATGTTGAGTTTTGTTGCCATCTATTATCGTTGTTACGGCCATGTTTCATCCAAATGAAGCCATCTTGCACTATTTCAATGGCCTTGAAATTTGATGTTGAGTTTTGTTGCCATCTATTATCGTTGTTACGGCCATGTTTCATCCAAATGAAGCCATCTTGCACTATTTCAATGGCCTTGAAATTTGATGTTGAGTTTTGTTGCCATCTATTATCGTTGTTACGGCCATGTTTCATCCAAATGAAGCCATCTTGCACTATTTCAATGGCCTTGAAATTTGATGTTGAGTTTTGTTGCCATCTATTATCGTTGTTACGGCCATGTTTCATCCAAATGAAGCCATCTTGCACTATTTCAATGGCCTTGAAATTTGATGTTGAGTTTTGTTGCCATCTATTATCGTTGTTACGGCCATGTTTCATCCAAATGAAGCCATCTTGCACTATTTCAATGGCCTTGAAATTTGATGTTGAGTTTTGTTGCCATCTATTATCGTTGTTACGGCCATGTTTCATCCAAATGAAGCCATCTTGCACTATTTCAATGGCCTTGAAATTTGATGTTGAGTTTTGTTGCCATCTATTATCGTTGTTACGGCCATGTTTCATCCAAATGAAGCCATCTTGCACTATTTCAATGGCCTTGAAATTTGATGTTGAGTTTTGTTGCCATCTATTATCGTTGTTACGGCCATGTTTCATCCAAATGAAGCCATCTTGCACTATTTCAATGGCCTTGAAATTTGATGTTGAGTTTTGTTGCCATCTATTATCGTTGTTACGGCCATGTTTCATCCAAATGAAGCCATCTTGCACTATTTCAATGGCCTTGAAATTTGATGTTGAGTTTTGTTGCCATCTATTATCGTTGTTACGGCCATGTTTCATCCAAATGAAGCCATCTTGCACTATTTCAATGGCCTTGAAATTTGATGTTGAGTTTTGTTGCCATCTATTATCGTTGTTACGGCCATGTTTCATCCAAATGAAGCCATCTTGCACTATTTCAATGGCCTTGAAATTTGATGTTGAGTTTTGTTGCCATCTATTATCGTTGTTACGGCCATGTTTCATCCAAATGAAGCCATCTTGCACTATTTCAATGGCCTTGAAATTTGATGTTGAGTTTTGTTGCCATCTATTATCGTTGTTACGGCCATGTTTCATCCAAATGAAGCCATCTTGCACTATTTCAATGGCCTTGAAATTTGATGTTGAGTTTTGTTGCCATCTATTATCGTTGTTACGGCCATGTTTCATCCAAATGAAGCCATCTTGCACTATTTCAATGGCCTTGAAATTTGATGTTGAGTTTTGTTGCCATCTATTATCGTTGTTACGGCCATGTTTCATCCAAATGAAGCCATCTTGCACTATTTCAATGGCCTTGAAATTTGATGTTGAGTTTTGTTGCCATCTATTATCGTTGTTACGGCCATGTTTCATCCAAATGAAGCCATCTTGCACTATTTCAATGGCCTTGAAATTTGATGTTGAGTTTTGTTGCCATCTATTATCGTTGTTACGGCCATGTTTCATCCAAATGAAGCCATCTTGCACTATTTCAATGGCCTTGAAATTTGATGTTGAGTTTTGTTGCCATCTATTATCGTTGTTACGGCCATGTTTCATCCAAATGAAGCCATCTTGCACTATTTCAATGGCCTTGAAATTTGATGTTGAGTTTTGTTGCCATCTATTATCGTTGTTACGGCCATGTTTCATCCAAATGAAGCCATCTTGCACTATTTCAATGGCCTTGAAATTTGATGTTGAGTTTTGTTGCCATCTATTATCGTTGTTACGGCCATGTTTCATCCAAATGAAGCCATCTTGCACTATTTCAATGGCCTTGAAATTTGATGTTGAGTTTTGTTGCCATCTATTATCGTTGTTACGGCCATGTTTCATCCAAATGAAGCCATCTTGCACTATTTCAATGGCCTTGAAATTTGATGTTGAGTTTTGTTGCCATCTATTATCGTTGTTACGGCCATGTTTCATCCAAATGAAGCCATCTTGCACTATTTCAATGGCCTTGAAATTTGATGTTGAGTTTTGTTGCCATCTATTATCGTTGTTACGGCCATGTTTCATCCAAATGAAGCCATCTTGCACTATTTCAATGGCCTTGAAATTTGATGTTGAGTTTTGTTGCCATCTATTATCGTTGTTACGGCCATGTTTCATCCAAATGAAGCCATCTTGCACTATTTCAATGGCCTTGAAATTTGATGTTGAGTTTTGTTGCCATCTATTATCGTTGTTACGGCCATGTTTCATCCAAATGAAGCCATCTTGCACTATTTCAATGGCCTTGAAATTTGATGTTGAGTTTTGTTGCCATCTATTATCGTTGTTACGGCCATGTTTCATCCAAATGAAGCCATCTTGCACTATTTCAATGGCCTTGAAATTTGATGTTGAGTTTTGTTGCCATCTATTATCGTTGTTACGGCCATGTTTCATCCAAATGAAGCCATCTTGCACTATTTCAATGGCCTTGAAATTTGATGTTGAGTTTTGTTGCCATCTATTATCGTTGTTACGGCCATGTTTCATCCAAATGAAGCCATCTTGCACTATTTCAATGGCCTTGAAATTTGATGTTGAGTTTTGTTGCCATCTATTATCGTTGTTACGGCCATGTTTCATCCAAATGAAGCCATCTTGCACTATTTCAATGGCCTTGAAATTTGATGTTGAGTTTTGTTGCCATCTATTATCGTTGTTACGGCCATGTTTCATCCAAATGAAGCCATCTTGCACTATTTCAATGGCCTTGAAATTTGATGTTGAGTTTTGTTGCCATCTATTATCGTTGTTACGGCCATGTTTCATCCAAATGAAGCCATCTTGCACTATTTCAATGGCCTTGAAATTTGATGTTGAGTTTTGTTGCCATCTATTATCGTTGTTACGGCCATGTTTCATCCAAATGAAGCCATCTTGCACTATTTCAATGGCCTTGAAATTTGATGTTGAGTTTTGTTGCCATCTATTATCGTTGTTACGGCCATGTTTCATCCAAATGAAGCCATCTTGCACTATTTCAATGGCCTTGAAATTTGATGTTGAGTTTTGTTGCCATCTATTATCGTTGTTACGGCCATGTTTCATCCAAATGAAGCCATCTTGCACTATTTCAATGGCCTTGAAATTTGATGTTGAGTTTTGTTGCCATCTATTATCGTTGTTACGGCCATGTTTCATCCAAATGAAGCCATCTTGCACTATTTCAATGGCCTTGAAATTTGATGTTGAGTTTTGTTGCCATCTATTATCGTTGTTACGGCCATGTTTCATCCAAATGAAGCCATCTTGCACTATTTCAATGGCCTTGAAATTTGATGTTGAGTTTTGTTGCCATCTATTATCGTTGTTACGGCCATGTTTCATCCAAATGAAGCCATCTTGCACTATTTCAATGGCCTTGAAATTTGATGTTGAGTTTTGTTGCCATCTATTATCGTTGTTACGGCCATGTTTCATCCAAATGAAGCCATCTTGCACTATTTCAATGGCCTTGAAATTTGATGTTGAGTTTTGTTGCCATCTATTATCGTTGTTACGGCCATGTTTCATCCAAATGAAGCCATCTTGCACTATTTCAATGGCCTTGAAATTTGATGTTGAGTTTTGTTGCCATCTATTATCGTTGTTACGGCCATGTTTCATCCAAATGAAGCCATCTTGCACTATTTCAATGGCCTTGAAATTTGATGTTGAGTTTTGTTGCCATCTATTATCGTTGTTACGGCCATGTTTCATCCAAATGAAGCCATCTTGCACTATTTCAATGGCCTTGAAATTTGATGTTGAGTTTTGTTGCCATCTATTATCGTTGTTACGGCCATGTTTCATCCAAATGAAGCCATCTTGCACTATTTCAATGGCCTTGAAATTTGATGTTGAGTTTTGTTGCCATCTATTATCGTTGTTACGGCCATGTTTCATCCAAATGAAGCCATCTTGCACTATTTCAATGGCCTTGAAATTTGATGTTGAGTTTTGTTGCCATCTATTATCGTTGTTACGGCCATGTTTCATCCAAATGAAGCCATCTTGCACTATTTCAATGGCCTTGAAATTTGATGTTGAGTTTTGTTGCCATCTATTATCGTTGTTACGGCCATGTTTCATCCAAATGAAGCCATCTTGCACTATTTCAATGGCCTTGAAATTTGATGTTGAGTTTTGTTGCCATCTATTATCGTTGTTACGGCCATGTTTCATCCAAATGAAGCCATCTTGCACTATTTCAATGGCCTTGAAATTTGATGTTGAGTTTTGTTGCCATCTATTATCGTTGTTACGGCCATGTTTCATCCAAATGAAGCCATCTTGCACTATTTCAATGGCCTTGAAATTTGATGTTGAGTTTTGTTGCCATCTATTATCGTTGTTACGGCCATGTTTCATCCAAATGAAGCCATCTTGCACTATTTCAATGGCCTTGAAATTTGATGTTGAGTTTTGTTGCCATCTATTATCGTTGTTACGGCCATGTTTCATCCAAATGAAGCCATCTTGCACTATTTCAATGGCCTTGAAATTTGATGTTGAGTTTTGTTGCCATCTATTATCGTTGTTACGGCCATGTTTCATCCAAATGAAGCCATCTTGCACTATTTCAATGGCCTTGAAATTTGATGTTGAGTTTTGTTGCCATCTATTATCGTTGTTACGGCCATGTTTCATCCAAATGAAGCCATCTTGCACTATTTCAATGGCCTTGAAATTTGATGTTGAGTTTTGTTGCCATCTATTATCGTTGTTACGGCCATGTTTCATCCAAATGAAGCCATCTTGCACTATTTCAATGGCCTTGAAATTTGATGTTGAGTTTTGTTGCCATCTATTATCGTTGTTACGGCCATGTTTCATCCAAATGAAGCCATCTTGCACTATTTCAATGGCCTTGAAATTTGATGTTGAGTTTTGTTGCCATCTATTATCGTTGTTACGGCCATGTTTCATCCAAATGAAGCCATCTTGCACTATTTCAATGGCCTTGAAATTTGATGTTGAGTTTTGTTGCCATCTATTATCGTTGTTACGGCCATGTTTCATCCAAATGAAGCCATCTTGCACTATTTCAATGGCCTTGAAATTTGATGTTGAGTTTTGTTGCCATCTATTATCGTTGTTACGGCCATGTTTCATCCAAATGAAGCCATCTTGCACTATTTCAATGGCCTTGAAATTTGATGTTGAGTTTTGTTGCCATCTATTATCGTTGTTACGGCCATGTTTCATCCAAATGAAGCCATCTTGCACTATTTCAATGGCCTTGAAATTTGATGTTGAGTTTTGTTGCCATCTATTATCGTTGTTACGGCCATGTTTCATCCAAATGAAGCCATCTTGCACTATTTCAATGGCCTTGAAATTTGATGTTGAGTTTTGTTGCCATCTATTATCGTTGTTACGGCCATGTTTCATCCAAATGAAGCCATCTTGCACTATTTCAATGGCCTTGAAATTTGATGTTGAGTTTTGTTGCCATCTATTATCGTTGTTACGGCCATGTTTCATCCAAATGAAGCCATCTTGCACTATTTCAATGGCCTTGAAATTTGATGTTGAGTTTTGTTGCCATCTATTATCGTTGTTACGGCCATGTTTCATCCAAATGAAGCCATCTTGCACTATTTCAATGGCCTTGAAATTTGATGTTGAGTTTTGTTGCCATCTATTATCGTTGTTACGGCCATGTTTCATCCAAATGAAGCCATCTTGCACTATTTCAATGGCCTTGAAATTTGATGTTGAGTTTTGTTGCCATCTATTATCGTTGTTACGGCCATGTTTCATCCAAATGAAGCCATCTTGCACTATTTCAATGGCCTTGAAATTTGATGTTGAGTTTTGTTGCCATCTATTATCGTTGTTACGGCCATGTTTCATCCAAATGAAGCCATCTTGCACTATTTCAATGGCCTTGAAATTTGATGTTGAGTTTTGTTGCCATCTATTATCGTTGTTACGGCCATGTTTCATCCAAATGAAGCCATCTTGCACTATTTCAATGGCCTTGAAATTTGATGTTGAGTTTTGTTGCCATCTATTATCGTTGTTACGGCCATGTTTCATCCAAATGAAGCCATCTTGCACTATTTCAATGGCCTTGAAATTTGATGTTGAGTTTTGTTGCCATCTATTATCGTTGTTACGGCCATGTTTCATCCAAATGAAGCCATCTTGCACTATTTCAATGGCCTTGAAATTTGATGTTGAGTTTTGTTGCCATCTATTATCGTTGTTACGGCCATGTTTCATCCAAATGAAGCCATCTTGCACTATTTCAATGGCCTTGAAATTTGATGTTGAGTTTTGTTGCCATCTATTATCGTTGTTACGGCCATGTTTCATCCAAATGAAGCCATCTTGCACTATTTCAATGGCCTTGAAATTTGATGTTGAGTTTTGTTGCCATCTATTATCGTTGTTACGGCCATGTTTCATCCAAATGAAGCCATCTTGCACTATTTCAATGGCCTTGAAATTTGATGTTGAGTTTTGTTGCCATCTATTATCGTTGTTACGGCCATGTTTCATCCAAATGAAGCCATCTTGCACTATTTCAATGGCCTTGAAATTTGATGTTGAGTTTTGTTGCCATCTATTATCGTTGTTACGGCCATGTTTCATCCAAATGAAGCCATCTTGCACTATTTCAATGGCCTTGAAATTTGATGTTGAGTTTTGTTGCCATCTATTATCGTTGTTACGGCCATGTTTCATCCAAATGAAGCCATCTTGCACTATTTCAATGGCCTTGAAATTTGATGTTGAGTTTTGTTGCCATCTATTATCGTTGTTACGGCCATGTTTCATCCAAATGAAGCCATCTTGCACTATTTCAATGGCCTTGAAATTTGATGTTGAGTTTTGTTGCCATCTATTATCGTTGTTACGGCCATGTTTCATCCAAATGAAGCCATCTTGCACTATTTCAATGGCCTTGAAATTTGATGTTGAGTTTTGTTGCCATCTATTATCGTTGTTACGGCCATGTTTCATCCAAATGAAGCCATCTTGCACTATTTCAATGGCCTTGAAATTTGATGTTGAGTTTTGTTGCCATCTATTATCGTTGTTACGGCCATGTTTCATCCAAATGAAGCCATCTTGCACTATTTCAATGGCCTTGAAATTTGATGTTGAGTTTTGTTGCCATCTATTATCGTTGTTACGGCCATGTTTCATCCAAATGAAGCCATCTTGCACTATTTCAATGGCCTTGAAATTTGATGTTGAGTTTTGTTGCCATCTATTATCGTTGTTACGGCCATGTTTCATCCAAATGAAGCCATCTTGCACTATTTCAATGGCCTTGAAATTTGATGTTGAGTTTTGTTGCCATCTATTATCGTTGTTACGGCCATGTTTCATCCAAATGAAGCCATCTTGCACTATTTCAATGGCCTTGAAATTTGATGTTGAGTTTTGTTGCCATCTATTATCGTTGTTACGGCCATGTTTCATCCAAATGAAGCCATCTTGCACTATTTCAATGGCCTTGAAATTTGATGTTGAGTTTTGTTGCCATCTATTATCGTTGTTACGGCCATGTTTCATCCAAATGAAGCCATCTTGCACTATTTCAATGGCCTTGAAATTTGATGTTGAGTTTTGTTGCCATCTATTATCGTTGTTACGGCCATGTTTCATCCAAATGAAGCCATCTTGCACTATTTCAATGGCCTTGAAATTTGATGTTGAGTTTTGTTGCCATCTATTATCGTTGTTACGGCCATGTTTCATCCAAATGAAGCCATCTTGCACTATTTCAATGGCCTTGAAATTTGATGTTGAGTTTTGTTGCCATCTATTATCGTTGTTACGGCCATGTTTCATCCAAATGAAGCCATCTTGCACTATTTCAATGGCCTTGAAATTTGATGTTGAGTTTTGTTGCCATCTATTATCGTTGTTACGGCCATGTTTCATCCAAATGAAGCCATCTTGCACTATTTCAATGGCCTTGAAATTTGATGTTGAGTTTTGTTGCCATCTATTATCGTTGTTACGGCCATGTTTCATCCAAATGAAGCCATCTTGCACTATTTCAATGGCCTTGAAATTTGATGTTGAGTTTTGTTGCCATCTATTATCGTTGTTACGGCCATGTTTCATCCAAATGAAGCCATCTTGCACTATTTCAATGGCCTTGAAATTTGATGTTGAGTTTTGTTGCCATCTATTATCGTTGTTACGGCCATGTTTCATCCAAATGAAGCCATCTTGCACTATTTCAATGGCCTTGAAATTTGATGTTGAGTTTTGTTGCCATCTATTATCGTTGTTACGGCCATGTTTCATCCAAATGAAGCCATCTTGCACTATTTCAATGGCCTTGAAATTTGATGTTGAGTTTTGTTGCCATCTATTATCGTTGTTACGGCCATGTTTCATCCAAATGAAGCCATCTTGCACTATTTCAATGGCCTTGAAATTTGATGTTGAGTTTTGTTGCCATCTATTATCGTTGTTACGGCCATGTTTCATCCAAATGAAGCCATCTTGCACTATTTCAATGGCCTTGAAATTTGATGTTGAGTTTTGTTGCCATCTATTATCGTTGTTACGGCCATGTTTCATCCAAATGAAGCCATCTTGCACTATTTCAATGGCCTTGAAATTTGATGTTGAGTTTTGTTGCCATCTATTATCGTTGTTACGGCCATGTTTCATCCAAATGAAGCCATCTTGCACTATTTCAATGGCCTTGAAATTTGATGTTGAGTTTTGTTGCCATCTATTATCGTTGTTACGGCCATGTTTCATCCAAATGAAGCCATCTTGCACTATTTCAATGGCCTTGAAATTTGATGTTGAGTTTTGTTGCCATCTATTATCGTTGTTACGGCCATGTTTCATCCAAATGAAGCCATCTTGCACTATTTCAATGGCCTTGAAATTTGATGTTGAGTTTTGTTGCCATCTATTATCGTTGTTACGGCCATGTTTCATCCAAATGAAGCCATCTTGCACTATTTCAATGGCCTTGAAATTTGATGTTGAGTTTTGTTGCCATCTATTATCGTTGTTACGGCCATGTTTCATCCAAATGAAGCCATCTTGCACTATTTCAATGGCCTTGAAATTTGATGTTGAGTTTTGTTGCCATCTATTATCGTTGTTACGGCCATGTTTCATCCAAATGAAGCCATCTTGCACTATTTCAATGGCCTTGAAATTTGATGTTGAGTTTTGTTGCCATCTATTATCGTTGTTACGGCCATGTTTCATCCAAATGAAGCCATCTTGCACTATTTCAATGGCCTTGAAATTTGATGTTGAGTTTTGTTGCCATCTATTATCGTTGTTACGGCCATGTTTCATCCAAATGAAGCCATCTTGCACTATTTCAATGGCCTTGAAATTTGATGTTGAGTTTTGTTGCCATCTATTATCGTTGTTACGGCCATGTTTCATCCAAATGAAGCCATCTTGCACTATTTCAATGGCCTTGAAATTTGATGTTGAGTTTTGTTGCCATCTATTATCGTTGTTACGGCCATGTTTCATCCAAATGAAGCCATCTTGCACTATTTCAATGGCCTTGAAATTTGATGTTGAGTTTTTTGCCATCTATTATCGTTGTTACGGCCATGTTTCATCCAAATGAAGCCATCTTGCACTATTTCAATGGCCTTGAAATTTGATGTTGAGTTTTGTTGCCATCTATTATCGTTGTTACGGCCATGTTTCATCCAAATGAAGCCATCTTGCACTATTTCAATGGCCTTGAAATTTGATGTTGAGTTTTGTTGCCATCTATTATCGTTGTTACGGCCATGTTTCATCCAAATGAAGCCATCTTGCACTATTTCAATGGCCTTGAAATTTGATGTTGAGTTTTGTTGCCATCTATTATCGTTGTTACAGCCATGTTTCATCCAAATGAAGCCATCTTGCACTATTTCAATGGCCTTGAAATTTGATTATCGTTGTTACGGCCATGTTTCATCCAAATGAAGCCATCTTGCACTATTTGAATGGCCTTGAAATTTGATGTTGAGTTTTGTTGCCATCTATTATCGTTGTTACGGCCATGTTTCATCCAAATGAAGCCATCTTGCACTATTTCAATGGCCTTGAAATTTGATGTTGAGTTTTGTTGCCATCTATTATCGTTGTTACGGCCATGTTTCATCCAAATGAAGCCATCTTGCACTATTTCAATGGCCTTGAAATTTGATGTTGAGTTTTGTTGCCATCTATTATCGTTGTTACGGCCATGTTTCATCCAAATGAAGCCATCTTGCACTATTTGAATGGCCTTGAAATTTGATGTTGAATTTTGTTGCCATCTATTATCGTTGTTACGGCCATTTTTCATCCAAATGAAGCCATCTTGCACTATTTCAATGGCCTTGAAATTTGATGTTGAGTTTTGTTGCCATCTATTATCGTTGTTACGGCCATGTTTCATCCAAATGAAGCCATCTTGCACTATTTCAATGGCCTTGAAATTTGATGTTTAGTTTTGTTGCCATCTATTATCGTTGTTACGGCCATGTTTCATCCAAATGAAGCCATCTTGCACTATTTCAATGGTCTTGAAATTTGATGTTGAGGTTTGTTGCCATCTATAATCGTTGTTACGGCCATGTTTCATCCAAATGAAGCCATCTTGCACTATTTCAATGGCCTTGAAATTTGATCTTGAGTTTTGATGCCATCTATTATTGTTGTTACGGCCATGTTTCATCCAATTGAAGCCATCTTGCACTATGTCAATGCCCTTGAAATTTGATGATGAGTTTGTTGCCAGCTATTATCGTTGTTACGGCCATGTTTCATCCAAATGAAGCCATCTTGCACTATTTCAATGGCCTTGAAATTTGATGTTGAGTCTTGTTGCCATCTATTATCGTTGTTACGGCCATGTTTCATCCAAATGAGGCAATCTTGCACTATTTCAATGGCCTTGAAATTCGATGTTGAGGTTTGTTGCCAGCTATTATCGTTGTTACGGCCATGTTTCATCCAAATGAAGCCATCTTGCACTATTTCAATGGCCTTGAAATTTGATGTTGAGTCTTGTTGCCATCTATTATCGTTGTTACGGCCATGTTTCATCCAAATGAAGCAATCTTGGACTAATTCAATGGCCTTGAAATTCGATGTTGAGGTTTGTTGCGAGCTATTATCGTTGTAACGGCCATGTTTCATTCAAATGAAGCCATCTTGCACTATTTCAATGGCTTTGAAATTAGATCTTGAATTTTGTTGTCATCTATTATCGTTGTTACGGCCATGTTTCATGAAACTGAAGCCATCTTGCACTATTTGAATGGCCTTGAAATTTGATGTTGAATTTTGTTGCCATCTATTATCGTTGTTACGGCCATGTTTCATCCAAATGAAGCCATCTTGCACTATTTCAATGGCCTTGAAATTTAATGTTGAGTTTTGTTGTCATCTATTATCGTTGTTACGGCCATGTTTCATCCAAATGAAGCCATCTTGCACTATTTCAATGGCCTTGAAATTAGATGTTGAGTTTTGTTGCCATCTATTATCGTTGTTACGGCCATGTTTCATCCAAATGAAGCCATCTTGCACTATTTCAATGGCCTTGAAATTAGATGTTGAGTTTTGTTGCCATCGATTATCGTTGTTACGGCCATGTTTCATCCAAATGAAGCCATCTTGAACTATTTCAATGGCCTTGAAATTTAATGTTGAGTTTTGTTGTCATCGATTATCGTTGTTACGGCCATGTTTCATCCAAATGAGCCATCTTGCACTATTTGAATGGCCTTGAAATTAGATGTTGAGTTTTGTTGTCATCGATTATCGTTGTTACGGCCATGTTTCATCCAAATGAAGCCATCTTGCACTATTTCAATGGCCTTGACTTTTGATGTTGAGTTTTGTTACCATCTATTATCGTTGTTACGGACATGTTTCATCCAAATGAAGCCATCTTGCACTATTTCAATGGCGTTGAAATTAGATCTTGAGTTTTTTTGCCATCTATTATCGTTGTTACGGCCATGTTTCATCCAAATGAAGCCATCTTGCACTATTTGAATGGCCTTGACATTTGATGTTGAGTTTTGTTACCATCTATTATCGTAGTTACGGACATGTTTCATCCAAATGAAGCCATCTTGCACTATTTCAATGGCGTTGAAATTTGATGTTGAGTTTTTTTGCCATCTATTATCGTTGTTACGGCCATGTTTCATCCAAATGAAGCCATCTTGCACTATTTGAATGGCCTTGAAATTCGGTTTTAAATTTTGTTGCCATCTATTATCGTTGTTACGGCCATGTTTCATTCAAATGAAGCCATCTTGCACTATTTCAATGGCCTTGAAATTTGATGTTGAGTTTTGTTGTCATCGATTATCGTTGTTACGGCCATGTTTCATCCAAATGAAGCCATCTTGCACTATTTGAATGGCCTTGAAATTTGATGTTGAGTTTTGTTGCCATCTATTATCGTTGTTACGGCCATGTTTCATCCAAATGAAGTCATCTTGCACTATTTCAATGGCCTTGAAATTTGATGTTGAGTTTTGTTGCCATCTATTATCGTTGTTACGGCCATGTTTCATCCAAATGAAGCCATCTTGCACTATTTGAATGGCCTTGAAATTTGATGTTGAGTTTTGTTGCCATCTATTATCGTTGATACGGCCATGTTTCATCCAAATGAAGCCATCTTGCACTATTTCAATGGCCTTGAAATTTGATCTTAAGTTTTGTTGTCATCTATTATCGTTGTTACGACCATGTTTCATCCAAATGAAGCCATCTTGCACTATTTGAATGGCCTTGAAATGTGACGTTGAGTTTTGTTGCCATCTATTATCGTTGTTACGGACATGTTTCATCCAAATGAAGCCATCTTGCACTATTTGAATGGTCTTGAAATTTGATGTTGAGTTTTGTTGCCATCTATTATCGTTGTTACGGCCATGTTTCATCCAAATGAAGCCATCTTGCACTATTTCAATGGCCTTGACATTTGATGTTGAGTTTTGTTACCATCTATTATCGTTGTTACGGCCATGTTTCATCCAAATGAAGCCATCTTGCACTATTTGAATGGCCTTGAAATTCGGTTTTAAATTTTGTTGCCATCTATTATCGTTGTTACGGCCATGTTTCATCCAAATGAAGCCATCTTGCACTATTTGAATGGCCTTGAAATTTGATGTTGAGTTTTGTTGTCATCGATTATCGTTGTTACGGCCATGTTTCATCCAAATGAAGCCATCTTGCACTATTTCAATGGCCTTGAAATTTGATGTTGAGTTTTGTTGTCATCTATTATCGTTGTTACGGCCATGTTTCATCCAAATGAAGTCATCTTGCACTATTTCAATGGCCTTGAAATTCGGTTTTAAATTTTGTTGCCACCTATTATCGTTGTTACGGCCATGTTTCATCCAAATGAAGCCATCTTGCACTATTTCAATGGCCTTGAAATTTGATGTTGAGTTTTGTTGTCATCTATTATCGTTGTTACGGCCATGTTTCATCCAAATGAAGCCATCTTGCACTATTTGAATGGTCTTGAAATTTGATGTTTAGTTTTGTTGCCATCTATTATCGTTGTTGCGGCCATGTTTCATCCAAATGGAGCCATCTTGCACTATTTCAATGGCCTTGAAATTTGATGTTGAGTTTTGTTGCCATCTATTATCGTTGTTACGGCCATGTTTCATCCAAATGAAGCCATCTTGCACTATTTGAATGGCCTTGAAATTTGATGTTGAGTTTTGTTGCCATCTATTATCGTTGATACGGCCATGTTTCATCCAAATGAAGCCATCTTGCACTATTTCAATGGCCTTGAAATTAGATCTTGAGTTTTGTTGTCATCTATTATCGTTGTTACGACCATGTTTCATCCAAATGAAGCCATCTTGCACTATTTGAATGGCCTTGAAATTCGATGTTGAGTTTTGTTGCCATCTATTATCGTTGTTACGGCCATGTTTCATCCAAATGAAGCCTTCTTGAAGTATTTTCATCGCCTTGAAATTTGATGTTGAGTTTTGTTGTCATCGATTATCGTTGTTACGGCCATGTTTCATCCAAATGAAGCCATCTTGCACTATTTGAATGGTCTTGAAATTTGATGTTTAGTTTTGTTGCCATCTATTATCGTTGTTACGGCCATGTTTCATCCAAATGAAGCCATCTTGCACTATTTGAATGGCCTTGAAATTTGATGTTGAGTTTTGTTGCCATCTATTATCGTTGTTACGGCCATGTTTCATCCAAATGAAGCCTTCTTGAAGTATTTTCATCGCCTTGAAATTTGATGTTGAGTTTTGTTGTCATCTATTATCGTTGTTACGGCCATGTTTCATCCAAATGAAGCCATCTTGCACTATTTGAATGGTCTTGAAATTTGATGTTTAGTTTTGTTGCCAGCTATTATCGTTGTTACGGCCATGTTTCATCCAAATGAAGCCATCTTGCACTATTTCAATGGCCTTGAAATTTGATGTTGAGTCTTGTTGCCATCTATTATCGTTGTTACGGCCATGTTTCATCCAAATGAAGCAATCTTGGACTAATTCAATGGCCTTGAAATTCGATGTTGAGGTTTGTTGCCAGCTATTATCGTTGTAACGGCCATGTTTCATTCAAATGAAGCCATCTTGCACTATTTCAATGGCTTTGAAATTAGATCTTGAATTTTGTTGTCATCGATTATCGTTGTTACGGCCATGTTTCATGAAACTGAAGCCATCTTGCACTATTTGAATGGCCTTTAAATTTGATGTTGAATTTTGTTGCCATCTATTATCGTTGTTACGGCCATGTTTCATCCAAATGAAGCCATCTTGCACTATTTCAATGGCCTTGAAATTTAATGTTGAGTTTTGTTGTCATCGATTATCGTTGTTACGGCCATGTTTCATCCAAATGAAGCCATCTTGCACTATTTCAATGGCCTTGAAATTTAATTTTGAGTTTTGTTGTCATCGATTATCGTTGTTACGGCCATGTTTCATCCAAATGAAGCCATCTTGCACTATTTCAATGGCCTTGAAATTAGATGTTGAGTTTTGTTGCCATCTATTATCGTTGTTACGGCCATGTTTCATCCAAATGAAGCCATCTTGCACTATTTCAATGGCCTTGAAATTAGATCTTGAGTTTTGTTCATCTATTATCGTTTTACGGCCATGTTTCATCCAAATGAAGCCATCATGCACTATTTGAATGGCCTTGAAATTTGATGTTGAGTTTTTTGCCATCTATTATCGTTGTTACGGCCATGTTTCATCCAAATGAAGCCATCTTGCACTATTTGAATGGCCTTGAAATTTGATGTTGAATTTTGTTGCCATCTATTATCGTTGTTACGGCCATGTTTCATCCAAATGAAGCCATCTTGCACTATTTCAATGGCCTTGAAATTTAATGTTGAGTTTTGTTGTCATCGATTATCGTTGTTACGGCCATGTTTCATCCAAATGAAGCCATCTTGCACTATTTCAATGGCCTTGAAATTTGATGTTGAGTTTTGTTGCGATCTATTATTGTTGTTACGGCCATGTTTCATCCAAATGAAGCCATCATGCACTATTTGAATGGCCTTGAAATTTGATGTTGAGTTTTGTTGCCATCTATTATCGTTGTTACGGCCATGTTTCATCCAAATGAAGCCATCTTGCACTATTTGAATGGTCTTGAAATTTGATGTTTAGTTTTGTTGCCAGCGATTATCGTTGTTACGGCCATGTTTCATCCAAATGAAGCCATCTTGCACTATTTGAATGGCCTTGAAATTTGATGTTGAGTTTTGTTGCCATCTATTATCGTTGTTACGGCCATGTTTCATCCAAATGAAGCCTTCTTGAAGTATTTTCATCGCCTTGAAATTTGATGTTGAGTTTTGTTGCCATCTATTATCGTTGTTACGGCCATGTTTCATCCAAATGAAGCCATCTTGCACTATTTGAATGGTCTTGAAATTTGATGTTTAGTTTTGTTGCCAGCTATTATCGTTGTTACGGCCATGTTTCATCCAAATGAAGCCATCTTGCACTATTTCAATGGCCTTGAAATTTGATGTTGAGTCTTGTTGCCATCTATTATCGTTGTTACGGCCATGTTTCATCCAAATGAAGCCATCTTGCACTATTTCAATGGTCTTGAAATTTGATGTTGAGGTTTGTTGCCATCTATAATCGTTGTTACAGCCATGTTTCATCCAAATGAAGCCATCTTGCACTATGTCAATGGTCTTGAAATTTGATGTTGAGTTTTGTTGCCACCTATTATCGTTGTTACGGCCATGTTTCATCCAAATGAAGCAATCTTGGACTAATTCAATGGCCTTGAAATTTGATGTTAAGTTTTGTTACCATCTATTATCGTTGTTACGGCCATGTTTCATCCAAATGAAGCCATCTTGCACTATTTGAATGGCCTTGAAATTTGATGTTGAGTTTTGTTGTCATCGATTATCGTTGTAACGGCCATGTTTCATCCAAATGAAGCCATCTTGCACTATTTCAATGGCCTTGAAATTTGATGTTGAGTTTTGTTGTCATCTATTATTGTTGTTACGGACATGTTTCATCCAAATGAAGCCATCTTGCACTATTTCAAAGGCCTTGACATTAGATCTTGAGTTTTGTTGTTATCTATTATCGTTGTTACGGCCATTTTTCATCCAAATGAAGCCATCTTGCACTATTTCAATGGCCCTGAAATTTGATGTTGAGTATTGTTACCATCTATTATTGTTGTTACGGCCATGTTTCATCCAAATGAAGCCATCTTGCACTATTTCAATGGCCTTGAAATTTGATGTTGAGTTTTGTTGTCATCGATTATCGTTGTAACGGTCATGTTTCATTTATATGAAGCCATCTTGCACTATTTCAATGCCCTTGAAATTTGATGTTGAGTTTTGTTGTCATCTATTATCGTTGTTACGGCCATGTTTCATCCAAATGAAGCCATCTTGCACTATTTCAATGGCCTTGAAATTTGATGTTGAGTTTTGTTGCTATCTACTATCGTTGTTACGGCCATGTTTCATCCAAATGAAGCCATCTTGCACTATTTCAATGGCCTTGAAATTTGATGTTGAGTTTTGTTGTCATCGATTATCGTTGTAACGGTCATGTTTCATCCATATGAAGCCATCTTGCACTATTTCAATGCCCTTGAAATTTGATGTTGAGTTTTGTTGTCATCTATTATTGTTGTTACGGACATGTTTCATCCAAATGAAGCCATCTTGCACTATTTCAAAGGCCTTGACATTAGATCTTGAGTTTTGTTGCCATCTATTATCGTTGTTACGGCCATGTTTCATCCAAATGAAGCCATCTTGCACTATTTCAATGGCCTTGAAATTTGATGTTGAATTTTGTTGCCATCTATTATCGTTGTTACGGCCATGTTTCATCCAAATGAAGCCATCTTCCACTATTTCAATGGCCTTGAAATTTGATGTTGAGTTTTGTTGTTATCTATTATCGTTGTTACGGCCATGTTTCATCCAAATGAAGCCATCTTGCACTATTTCAATGGCCTTGAAATTTGATGTTGAGTTTTGTTGTCATCTATTATCGTTGTTACGGCCATTTTTCATCCAAATGAAGCCATCTTGCACTATTTCAATGGCCTTGAAATTTGATGTTGAGTTTTGTTGCCATCTATTATCGTTGTTACGGCCATGTTTCATCCAAATGAAGCCATCTTGCACTATTTCAATGGCGTTGAAATTTTATGTTAAGGTTTGTTGCCATCTATTATCGTTGTTACGGCCATGTTTCATCCAAATGAAGCCATCTTGCACTATTTGAATGGTCTTGAAATTTGATGTTTAGTTTTGTTGCCATCTATTATCGTAGTTACGGCCATGTTTCATCCAAATGAAGCCATCTTGCACTATTTCAATGGCCTTGAAATTAGATCTTGAGTTTTGTTACCGTCGATTATCGTTGTTACGGCCATGTTTCATTCAAATGAAGCCATCTTGCTCTATTTCAATGCCCTTGAAATTTGATGTTGAGTTTTGTTGTTATCTATTATCGTTGTTACGGCCATGTTTCATCCAAATGAAGCCATCTTGCACTATTTGAATGGCCTTGAAATTTGATGTTGAGTTTTGTTGTCATCTATTATCGTTGTTACGGCCATTTTTCATCCAAATGAAGCCATCTTGCACTATTTCAATGGCCTTGAAATTTGATGTTGAGTTTTGTTGTCATCTATTATCGTTGTTACGGCCATGTTTCATCCAAATGAAGCCATCTTGCACTATTTCAATGGCGTTGAAATTTTATGTTAAGGTTTGTTGCCATCTATTATCGTTGTTACGGCCATGTTTCATCCAAATGAAGCCATCTTGCACTATTTGAATGGTCTTGAAATTTGATGTTGAGTTTTGTTGCCATCTATTATCGTTGTTACGGCCATGTTTCATCCAAATGAAGCCATCTTGCACTATTTCAATGGCCTTGAAATTTGATGTTGAGTTTTGTTGCCATCTATTATCGTTGTTACGGCCATGTTTCATCCAAATGAAGCCATCTTGCACTATTTCAATGGCCTTGAAATTTGATGTTGAGTTTTGTTGTCATCTATTATCGTTGTTACGGCCATGTTTCATCCAAATGAAGCCATCTTGCACTATTTCAATGGCCTTGAAATTTGATGTTGAGTTTTGTTGTCATCTATTATCGTTGTTACGGCCATTTTTCATCCAAATGAAGCCATCTTGCACTATTTCAATGGCCTTGAAATTTGATGTTGAGTTTTGTTGTCATCTATTATCGTTGTTACGGCCATGTTTCATCCAAATGAAGCCATCATGCACTATTTCAATGGCCTTGAAATTTGATGTTGAGTTTAGTTACCATCAATTATCGTTGTTACGGACATGTTTCATCCAAATGAAGCCATCTTGCCCTATTTCAATGTCCTTGAAATTTGATGTTAAGTTTTGTTGTCATCTATTATCGTTGTTACGGCCATGTTTCATCCAAATGGAGCCATCTTGCACTATTTCAATGGCCTTGAAATTTGATGTTGAGTTTTGATGCTATCTATTATCGTTGTTACGGCCATGTTTCATCCAAATGAAGCCATCTTGCACTATTTCAATGGCCTTGAAATTTAATGTTGAGTTTTGTTGTCATCTATTATCGTTGTTACGGCCATGTTTCATCCAAATGAAGCCATCATGCACTATTACAACAGCCTTAAAATTTGATGTTGAGTATTTTTGCCATCTATTATCGTTGTTACGGCCATGTTTCATCCAAATGAAGCCATCTTGCACTATTTCAATGGTCTTGACATTTGATGTTGAGTTTTGTTGCCATCTAGTATCGTTGTTACGGCCATGTTTCATCCAAATGAAGCCATCTTGCACTATTTGAATGGTCTTGAAATTTGATGTTTAGTTTTGTTGCCAGCTATTATCGTTGTTGCGGCCATGTTTCATCCAAATGGAGCCATCTTGCACTATTTCAATGGCCTTGAAATTTGATGTTGAGTTTTGTTGCCATCTATTATCGTTGTTACGGCCATGTTTCATCCAAATGAAGCCATCTTGCACTATTTCAATGGCCTTGAACTGTGATGTTGAGTTTTGTTGTCATCTATTATCGTTGTTACGGCCATGTTTCATCCAAATGAAGCCATCTTGCACTATTTGAATGGTCTTGAAATTTGATGTTTAGTTTTGTTGCCATCTATTATCGTTGTTACGGCCATGTTTCATCCAAATGAAGCCATCTTGCACTATTTCAATGGCCTTGAAATTTGATGTTGAGTTTTTTTGCCAGCTATTATCGTTGTTACGGCCATGTTTCATCCAAATGAAGCCATCTTGCACTATTTCATGACCTTGAAATTTGATGTTGAATTTTGTTGCCATCTATTATCGTTGTTACGTCCATGTTTCATCCAAATGAAGCCATCTTGCACTATTTCAATAGCCTTGAAATTTGATGTTGAGTTTTGTTGCCATCTATTATCGTTGTTAACGCCATGTTTCATCCAAATGAAGCCATCTTGCACTATTTCAATGGCCTTGAAATTTAATGATCAGTTTTGTTGCCTTCTATTATCGTTGTTACGGCCATGTTTCATCCAAATGAAGCCATCTTGCACTATTTCAATGGCCTTGAAATTTGATGATGAGTTTTGTTGCCATCTATTATCGTTGTTACGGCCATGTTTCATCCAAATGAAGCCATCTTGCACTATTTCAATGGCCTTTAAATTTGATGTTGAGTTTTGTTACCATCTATTATCGTTGTTACGGACATGTTTCATCCAAATGAAGCCATCTTGCACTATTTCAATGGCCTTGAAATTTGATCTTGAGTTTTGATGCTATCTATTATCGTTGTTACGGCCATGTTTCATCCAAATGAAGCCATCTTGCACTATTTCAAAGGCCTTGAAATTTGATGATGAGTTTTGTTACCATCTATTATCGTTGTTACGGCCATTTTTCATCAAAATGAAGCCATCTTGCACTATTTGAATGGTCTTGAAATTTGATGTTTAGTTTTGTTGCCAGCTATTATCGTTGTTGCGGCCATGTTTCATCCAAATGGAGCCATCTTGCACTATTTCAATGGCCTTGAAATTTGATGTTGAGTTTTGTTGCCATCTATTATCGTTGTTACGGCCATGTTTCATCCAAATGAAGCCATCTTGCACTATTTCAATGGCCTTGAACTGTGATGTTGAGTTTTGTTGTCATCTATTATCGTTGTTACGGCCATGTTTCATCCAAATGAAGCCATCTTGCACTATTTGAATGGTCTTGAAATTTGATGTTTAGTTTTGTTGCCATCTATTATCGTTGTTACGGCCATGTTTCATCCAAATGAAGCCATCTTGCACTATTTCATGACCTTGAAATTTGATGTTGAATTTTGTTGCCATCTATTATCGTTGTTAACGGTCATGTTTCATCCAAATGAAGCCATCTTGCACTATTTCAATGGCCTTGAAATTTAATGATCAGTTTTGTTGCCATCTATTATCGTTGTTACGGCCATGTTTCATCCAAATGAAGCCATCTTGCACTATTTCAATGGCCTTGAACTGTGATGTTGAGTTTTGTTGTCATCTATTATCGTTGTTACGGCCATGTTTCATCCAAATGAAGCCATCTTGCACTATTTGAATGGTCTTGAAATTTGATGTTCAGTTTTGTTACCATCTATTATCGTTGTTACGGACATGTTTCATCCAAATGAAGCCATCTTGCACTATTTCAATGGCCTTGAAATTTGATGTTGAGGTTTGTTTCCATCTATTATCGTTGTTACAGCCATGTTTCATCCAAATGAAGCCATCTTGCACTATTTCAATGGCCTTGAAATTTGATGTTGAGTTTGGTTGCCATCTATTATCGTTTTTACGGACATGTCTCATCCAAATGAAGCCATCTTGCACTATTTTAATGGCCTTGAAATTTGATCTTGAGTTTTGTTGCCATCTATTATCGTTGTTACGGCCATGTTTCATCCAAATGAAGCCATCTTGCACTATTTCAATGGCCTTGAAATTTGATGTTGAGGTTTGTTTCCATCTATTATCGTTGTTACACCCATGTTTCATCCAAATGAAGCCATCTTGCACTATTTCAATGGCCTTGAAATTTGATGTTGAGTTTGGTTGCCATCTATTATCGTTGTTACGGCCATGTTTCATCCAAATGAAGCCATCTTGCACTATTTTAATGGCCTTGAAATTTGATGATGAGTTTTGTTACCATCTATTATCGTTGTTACGGCCATGTTTCATCCAAATGAATCCATCTTGCACTATTTCAATGGCCTTGAAATTAGATGTTGAGTTTTGTTGCCATCTATTATTGTTGTTACGGCCATGTTTCATCCAAATGAAGCCATCTTGCACTATTTCAATGGCCTTGAAATTTGATGTTTAGTTTTGTTGCCATCTATTATCGTTGTTACGGCCATGTTTCATCCAAATGAAGCAATCTTGCTCTATTTCAATGGCCTTGAAATTTGATGATGAGGTTTGTTGCCATCTATTATCGTTGTTACGGCCATGTTTCATCCAAATGAAGCCATCTTGCACTATTTCAATAGCCTTGAAATTAGATGTTGAGTTTTGTTGCGATTTATTATTGTTGTTACGGCCATGTTTCATCCAAATGAAGCCATCTTGCACTATTTCAATGGCCTTGAAATTTGATGTTTAGTTTTGTTGCCATCTATTATCGTTGTTACGGCCATGTTTCATCCAAATGAAGCAATCTTGCTCTATTTCAATGGCCTTGAAATTTGATGTCGAGGTTTGTTGCCATCTATTATCGTTGTTACGGCCATGTTTCATCCAAATGAAGCCATCTTGCACTATTTCAATAGCCTTGAAATTAGATGTTGAGTTTTGTTGCGATTTATTATTGTTGTTACGGCCATGTTTCATCCAAATGAAGCCATCTTGCACTATTTCAATGGCCTTGAAATTAGATCTTGAGTTTTGATGCCTTCTTTTATCGTTTTAACGGTCATGTTTCATCCAAATGAAGCCATCTTGCACTATTTAAATGGCTTTGAAATTTGATGTTGAAGTTTGTTGCCATCTATTATCGTTGTTACAGCCATGTTTCATCCAAATGAATCCATCTTGCACTATTTCAATGGCCTTGAAATTAGATGTTGAGTTTTGTTGCCATCTATTATTGTTGTTACGGCCATGTTTCATCCAAATGAAGCCATCTTGCACTATTTCAATGGCCTTGAAATTTGATGTTAAGTTTTGTTGCCATCTATTATCGTTGTTACGGCCATGTTTCATCCAAATGAAGCCATCTTGCACTATTTCAATGGCCTTGAAATTAGATCTTGAGTTTTGTTGTCATCTATTATCGTTGTTACGGCCATGTTTCATCCAAATGAAGCCATCATGCACTATTACAACAGCCTTAACATTTGATGTTGAGTATTTTTGCCATCTATTATCGTTGTTACGGCCATGTTTCATCCAAATGAAGCCATCTTGCACTATTTCAATGGCCTTGAAATTTGATGTTTAGTTTTGTTGCCATCTATTATCGTTGTTACGGCCATGTTTCATCCAAATGAAGCAATCTTGCTCTATTTCAATGGCCTTGAAATTTGATGTTGAGGTTTGTTGCCATCTATTATCGTTGTTACGGCCATGTTTCATCCAAATGAAGCCATCTTGCACTATTTCAATAGCCTTGAAATTAGATGTTGAGTTTTGTTGCGATTTATTATTGTTGTTACGGCCATGTTTCATCCAAATGAAGCCATCTTGCACTATTTCAATGGCCTTGAAATTAGATCTTGAGTTTTGATGCCTTCTTTTATCGTTTTAACGGTCATGTTTCATCCAAATGAAGCCATCTTGCACTATTTAAATGGCTTTGAAATTTGATGTTGAAGTTTGTTGCCATCTATTATCGTTGTTACAGCCATGTTTCATCCAAATGAAGCCATCTTGCACTATTTCAATGGCCTTGAAATTTGATGTTGAATTTTTTTGCCATCTATTATCGTTGTTACGGCCATGTTTCATCCAAATGAAGCCATCTTGCACTATTTCAATGGCCTTGAAATTTGATCTTGAGTTCTGATGCCTTCTATTATCGTTGTTACGGCCATGGTTCATCCAAATGAAGCCATCTTCCACTATTTCAATGGCCTTGAAATTTGATGTTGAGGTTTGTTGCCATCTATTATCGTTGTTACGGCCATGTTTCATCCAAATGAAGCCATCTTGCACTATTTCATGGCCTTGAAATTTGATGTTGAGTATTTCTGCCATCTATTATTGTTGTTACGGCCATGTTTCATCCAAATGAAGCCATCTTGCACTATTTCAATGGCCTTGAAATTAGATCTTGAGTTTTGATGCCTTCTTTTATCGTTTTTACGGTCATGTTTCATCCAAATGAAGCCATCTTCCACTATTTAAATGGCTTTGAAATTTGATGTTGAGTTTTGTTGCCATCTATTATCGTTGTTACGGCCATGTTTCATCCAAATGAAGCCATCTTGCACTATTTTAATGGCCTTGAAATTTGATGTTGAATTTTGTTGCCATCTATTATCGTTGTTACGGCCATGTTTCATCCAAATGAAGCCATCTTCCACTATTTCAATGGCCTTGAAATTTGATGTTGAGGTTTGTTGCCATCTATTATCGTTGTTACGGCCATGTTTCATCCAAATGAAGCCATCTTGCACTATTTCAATGGCCTTGAAATTTGATGTTGAGTTTTGTTGCCATCTATTATCGTTGTTACGGCCATGTTTCATCCAAATGAAGCCATCTTCCAATATTTCAATGGCCTTGAAATTTGATGTTGAGTTTTGTTGCCATCTATTATCGTTGTTACGGCCATGTTTCATCCAAATGAAGCAATCTTGCACTATTTCAATGGCCTTGAAATTAGATGTTGAGTTTTGTCTCGATTTATTATTGTTGTTACGGCCATGTTTCATCCAAATGAAGCCATCTTGCACTATTTCGATGGCCTTGAAATTTGATGTTTAGTTTTGTTGCCATCTATTATCGTTGTTACGGCCATGTTTCATCCAAATGAAGCCATCTTGCACTATTTCAATGGCCTTGAAATTTGATGTTTAATTTTGTTGGCATCGATTATCGTTGTTACGGCCATGTTTCATCCAAATGAAGCAATCTTGCACTATTTCAATGTCCTTGAAATTTGATGTTGAGTTTTGTTGCCATCTATTATCGTTGTTACGGCCATGTTTCATCCAAATGAAGCCATCTTGCACTATTTCATGGCCTTGAAATTTGATGTTGAGTATTTCTGCCATCTATTATTGTTGTTACGGCCATGTTTCATCCAAATGAAGCAATCTTGCACTATTTCAATGACCTTGAAATTAGATGTTGAGTTTTGTCTCGATTTATTATTGTTGTTACGGCCATGTTTCATCCAAATGAAGCCATCTTGCACTATTTCGATGGCCTTGAAATTTGATGTTGAATTTTTTTGCCATCTATTATCGTTGTTACGGCCATGTTTCATCCAAATGAAGCCATCTTGCACTATTTCAATGGCCTTGAAATTAGATCTTGAGTTTTGTTGTCTTCGATTATCGTTGTTACGGCCATGTTTCATCCAAATGAAGCAATCTTGCACTATTTCCATGGCCTTGAAATTTGATGTTGAATTTTGTTGCCATATATTATCGTTGTTACGGCCATGTTTCATCCAAATGAAGCCATCTTGCACTATTTGAATGGCCTTGAAATTTGATGTTGAGGTTTGTTGCCATCTATTATCGTTGTTACGGCCATGTTTCATCCAAATGAAGCCATCTTGCACTATTTCATGGCCTTGAAATTTGATGTTGAGTATTTCTGCCATCTATTATTGTTGTTACGGCCATGTTTCATCCAAATGAAGCCATCTTGCACTATTTCAATGGCCTTGAAATTAGATCTTGAGTTTTGATGCATTCTTTTATCGTTTTTACGGTCATGTTTCATCCAAATGAAGCCATCTTGCACTATTTCAATGGGCTTGAAATTTGATGTTGAGTTTTGTTGCCATCTATTATCGTTGTTACGGCCATGTTTCATCCAAATGAAGCCATCTTGCACTATTTTAATGGCCTTGAAATTTGATGTTGAATTTTGTTGCCATCTATTATCGTTGTTACGGCCATGTTTCATCCAAATGAAGCCATCTTGCACTATTTCAATGGCCTTGAATTTAGATGTTGAATTTTGTTGCTGTTGCTACGTGTTTAGCAATCTATATTTGAGTTTTAAAAGAGAAAGGATGACAAAATTCACAAACTAGCTTTTGGTGATGTTCGCAGCGTAGTTTTAAAATTGGTGTTGGCTATCCGTTTTCTAATTTTTGACTAACCGCGTTTTGCGATGGCAGCCTGTTCCAGATCAGCTGTTTGGCAATGAACTTGGTTGACCCTTTTAGTGTTCGCTGTCGAACTTTATCCTAATTGGCCCTAATTTTGGTCATATATCTGTCTCATATTTTTATCCTTATCTGTTGTTGTACTGTAGCGTCATCTGCTGCGATTGTTTCTACCTATTCGAGCTCATGGGACATGACAGCTCGATGTTTGTAAATATTTGTAAATATACCAAATCGCCTGTCAATTTACATGTGGCCTATATCGTGCCAACACCCCACCCCGTAAATCCTTAGTAAGGCAGGATTTGCTTAAATTCTGCACGATATTTCTACTTCTGGGGGTGATTTACTTGTTCAGGAAACTTTAGTTTGTTCACCGTCCAACCAATTATTGTGTCGGCACGGTATGTGCTTCCCTAACTCTCCTCTCGTTCTCCAGGTGTGCTTCTATTACATCACTTCAATGCGGTTGCGCTTGCGCTTTCCTACTATCAGCTCATCTATCAACTGCTCTTGCTGATCTTCCAATGCGTTAACGCTTTGTTGGTGTTTTTTTCCTGCTTCTCGCTCCTAGGTTGTCAAATAGTTTGCATTTTGTTTTCGCGACGCAGGTGGTATACACATAACCCTATTCGTATCGGCACTATAAATTGTATGTGTATATTAGTTTCTAATCACACCGCTTTTTTGTTTTAGCCCGCTTGCTCCTATGAAATGTGCACCGAGAACAACGTGTTTCATTGAGCTATGACTGGTACCGGCATCGATGGATCTACAGGGGCCGTATACTGCCCATCCTAGTAGGCTTTTAAAAGCTGTGGGTTCGCCCGGATTACCGATTCGTTTATACAGCGGTGCAACCAGCTGCAAATGCGGCAGCCCAATCAACAACTTCGGCTCCGCTTTCAGGTACGATTGTATAGCGAGTCCCTGAAAGTGACGGAAATCAAAGTTTTTGATAAGTGACTTGGCGTCGATTTCTTGCTTGTTTTCTCAGGATTCAATTTGAGTTTCTTATGTTTCAGCCACCCATCCAGTGAGTCCAGATCCTGATTGAGTTTCCTAACAATATCACAATGGTCACTACCACTAATGAAGATGACTGTGTCATCCGCAAATAAATTGATGTCGCAATGCTGTTAAACCCTTTTCATATCGTTAATATACATTAAGAAAAGTATTGGTCCTAGAACACTTCCCTGAGGTACTCCTAGGGTGTTCTCGACGGCACTTGATATTTTGTTGTTAAATACAGTTCTCTGTGTTCTGTCTTGGAGATAACTCTAGAACCATCGTAGTTCGTTGCCTTTAATGCCAAAACTCATTAACACTTTTAATAATAGTGGCCTCGAAATTGTTTCAAAGGCCCTTTTTAGGTCGAGGAATACAGCAATTGTAGTCTTTTTACATTCGTTTTCATACGAAGTAGATGCAGAACTCTGGTATGCAGAACTTGTTTGCAATGTTGGTTGGGAATTCTTATTTGGCGTGCATGTATTAGAGCAATCTTCACCCATATTATTTAATCCCACTTGCTTTTCTACTTGTATCACATTTACCTTACCACTACGCTCGCACTTGGCAACTGAGAGTTTAGCATTAAGCGCCTCAACTAAATCGGAGTTCAGTATCTCAAACTTAAGAGCAAATTCTTTCATGAGGGTTTCAAAGCCTGCATCTAGCATCGCTTTGCATTTACCCAAATCATTCCTCCCTAAATTCTTTTTGTCACACGCGTCACAACAGAAAACGATGTTAGTCGATTCATTTATCATACGCGCAGCCACTCTACTAACTTTCGTACAATCTGCGTGAAAGCCTTGGTCGCAACACACACACACCAACGGACAGTCACCGGCAAGTATGTGTCCGGAGCACTTTACGCACTCCATGACACGTACCTTACCTTACACTTCACAGCACAAGAATATCACACACACAGGCAAATTAATATAAAAATATCAGAACGCATCCGTAAGTGACGCTTCTTCGTTGACTCAACAGCTACACACAATAAATTAAAACGTAAACAAATACTTATCCTTATACCATCAAACTATATATTAATTACCACACTCATTCAGTTAGGGTCATAATAACAACAACTGATTGGATGCTTCTCGTCAAAAAACCCGCTTAAATCCCGATTCAACACGGAGCTACAGATGCACAGACACACTCTAAAATTCCCTTTTTTATGAGTGAATCACTCACTTTTTTTTACACAAAATCCCTTTTTTATGAGTTAATCGCTAACTTTTTTAAACAAAATCCCTTTTTTATGAGTGATTCACTCACTTTTATAAACAAAAACACTTTGTTATGAGTGATTCACTTACTTTTTAAAAAAAAATCACTTTTTTATGAGTGAATCGCTCACTTTGTTAAACAAAATCACTTTTTTATGAGTGATTTAATCACTTTTTTACACAAAATCCCTTTTTTATGAGTGATTCACTCACTTTTTATAACAATATCCCTTTTTTATGAGTGAATCGCTCACTTTTTTTTAACAAAATCCCTTTTATATGAGTGATTCACTCACTTTTAAAAAAAAATCCCTTTTTATGTGTATTTCACTTATTTTTTAAAACAAATTCAATTTTTATGAGTGATTCACTCACTTTGTTAAACGAAATCAATTTTTTATGAGTGATTTACTCACTTTTTTACACAAAATCACTTTTTAATGAGTGAATCACTCACTTTTTTACACAAAATACCTTTTTTATGAGTGATTCACTCATTTTTTTAAACAAAATCACATTTTTATGAGTGATTCACTCACTTTTTTAAACAAAATCACTTTTTTATGAGTGATTCACTCACTTTTTTTCACAAAATCCTTTTTTGATGAGTGATTCACTCACTTTTTTAAACAAAATCACTTGTAATGAGTGATTCACTCACTTTTTTAAACAAAATCACTTTTTAATGAGTGATTTACTCACTTTTTAAAAAAAAAATCCCTTTTTTTATGAGTGATTCACTCACTTTTTGAAAAAAATCACTTTTTTATAAGTGAATCGCTCACTCTTTTGAACAAAATCACTTTTTTATTAGTGATTTACTCACTTTTTAAACAAAATCCCTTTTTAATGAGTGAATCACTCACTTTTTTTAAACAAAATCACTTTTTAATGAGTGATTCACTCACTTTTTTAAAAAAAATCCCTTTTTTTATGAGTGATTCACTCACTTTTTGAAAAAAAAATCACTTTTTTATAAGTGAATCGCTCACTCTTTTGAACAAAATCACTTTTTTATTAGTGATTTACTCACTTTTAACAAAATCCCTTTTTAATGAGTGATTCACTCACTTTTTTAAACATAATTCCTTTTTTATAAGTGATTCACTCGTTTTTTAAACAAAATCACTTTTTTTATGAGAGAATCACTCACGTTTTTAAACAAAATCAATTTTTTATACGTGATTCACTCACTTTTTTACACAAAATCCCTTTTGTATGAGTGATTCACTCATTTTTTGATACAAAATCCCTTTTTTATGAGTGATTCATTCACTTTTTTAAACAAAATCCCTTTTTTATGAGTGATTCACTCACTTTTTAAACAAAATGATGATGATGATGATGATGATGATTACCCACCTCTGACTCCTACAAAGGATTGAGATGTTCGATGTATCTTGCGATAATTTGGTAAAGCTACAAATATTCAAACGAGTAGATGTTTGGGAGCTGAGCAAAGGATTGAGGTATGACGAGTTATTAGCCCGATCCACACCAATCTACCAAGCTCCGAACCCGGAGTCTACTGTACGCGCGCGTGTCTCAATTCAATGTAGTCTCATTCTATTATTTTTTTGTATATTTATAGTTTTGATACTTTGGTGCATTTTGAATGTAAATTAGTTTAAAAAAAATCATCGCATTTTAAAGGCCAAAGAAAAGAATGAAAAAAATCATCATCACCTAGAGTTGACCATTGACAATACATTTAGACTACATTAGTTCTAACAAAATCAGAGCACAATTTTCTAAACTCAGATAACGAACCAGCATTGATGATTTCCTGTGGCATTCTATTGTAATACTGGATACCTCTGTGAAACAAAGAATTTCTGGCTCCTGCAGTCATATAGTTTGGCACTCTTGGAGCATTAGCTCCCCGTGTGGGGTAATTGTGAATGTCTACTCCTCTCACAACTCTTTGCGTAAGATATGTAGGTAGACGTCTTTTTATTAGATTATCAATGAATATCATTGTCTGATACGTCACTCTCTGTTTTATGGACATCCATTGTAAGACCATTCGCATTGTAACAGAAGAGGTATAACGCCCACAATCAAGGATAGCCCGCATTGCCTTATTCTGCAGCCTTTGAAGTCGCGTGAACTGTGTTTCAGTCGCCAGAAACAAAATCGAGGCACAAAAATCTAGATGAGGTCCAATAAGTGATAAGTATAATTGTATCCTACCGCAACGGTTTACATCCTTTCTCAGTCTGCAAATAACTCCAACCTTTTGGCCACCTTCTTTATAACGTTGTCAATATGGTCCGTAAATCTGAGTTTATCGTCAACTATCACTCCTAAATATTTTATACTAGATACAATTTCTACAAATACATTATTTATTACTAATTGAGTGGGTAGGCTAAATAGTCTTCGACACACAACCAAGGTTTTAGTTTTCTCAGGATTCAATTTGAGTTTCTTATGTTTCAGCCACCCATCCAGTGAGTCCAGATCCTGATTGAGTTTCCTAACAATATCACAATGGTCACTACCACTAATGAAGATGACTGTGTCATCCGCAAATAAATTGATGTCGCAATGCTGTTAAACCCTTTTCATATCGTTAATATACATTAAGAAAAGTATTGGTCCTAGAACACTTCCCTGAGTTACTCCTAGGGTGCTCTCGACGGCACTTGATATTTTGTTGTTAAATACAGTTCTCTGTGTTCTGTCTTGGAGATAACTCTCGAACCATCGTAGTTCGTTGCCTTTAATGCCAAAACTCATTAACACTTTTAATAATAGTGGCGTCGAAATTGTTTCAAAGGCCCTTTTTAGGTCGAGGAATACAGCAATTGTAGTCTTTTTACATTCGTTTTCATACGAAGTAGATTGCATACCAGAACTTGTTTGCAATGTTGGTTGGGAATTCTTATTTGGCGTGCATGTATTAGAGCAATCTTCACCCATATTATTTAATACCACTTGCTTTTCTACTTGTATCACATTTACCTTACCACTACGCTCGCACTTGGCAACTAAGAGTTTAGCATTAAGCGCCTCAACTAAATCGGATTTCAGTATCTCAAACTTAAGAGCAAATTCTTTCATGAGGGTTTCAAAGCCTGCATCTAGCATCGCTTTGCATTTACCCAAATCATTCCTCCCTAAATTCTTTTTGTCACACGCGTCACAACAGAAAACGATGTTAGTCGATTCATTTATCATACGCGCAGCCACTCTACTAACTTTCGTACAATCTGCGTGAAAGCCTTGGTCGCAACCCACACACACCAACGGACAGTCACCGGCAAGTATGTGTCCGTAGCACTTTACGCACTCCATGACACGTACCTTACCTTACACTTCACAGCACAAGAATATCACACACACAGGCAAATTAATATAAAAATATCGGAACGCATCCGTAAGTGACGCTTCTTCGTTGACTCAACAGCTACACACAATAAATTAAAACGTAAACAAATACTTATCCTTATACCATCAAACTACAGGTGTCCCCCGAGATACAACTGTATTTGGGACCGAAAAAATGGCCCAAAACAAGGCGTAAGTCGAAATAGTCGTATGTCGAATATCTGTCAATGTTAAGTTTAAAACCGAAGTTGAAGAGGCGAAATCTATGATATCGTGATTTTTATTTGAAATAATGTTTGATAATGTATTAATTTTACACCGAAAGTCGTTTACGCAATATAAATATCAAAGATCGGCTAGTTGTAGAATCTTTGGAAATGTGTTTGTAACGATTTTCAGCACAGAAATCCAAAAAAATACATCAATTTCTTCTCACTGACAACTTTTCACTGTCAAAATCGTCGTATCTGCGAATCGTCGTATCTGCGAATCGTCGTAACTCGAGGGGGTCGTAACTCGGGGGACGCCTGTATATATTAATTACCACACCCATTCAGTTAGGGTCATAATAACAACAACAGATTGGATGCTTCTCGTCAAATTCACACTTAAAAACCCGATTCAACACGGAGCTACAGATGCACAGACACACTCTAAAACTCCCTTTTTTATGAGTGAATCACTCACTTTTTTAAACAAAATCCCTTTTTTATGAGTGATTCACTCACTTTTTTTCAACAAAATCACTTTTTTATGAGTGAATTACTCACTTTTTTAAACAAAATCCCTTTTTTATGAGTGAATCGCTCACTTTTTTACACAAAATCACTTTTTTATGAGTGATTCACTCACTTTTTTAAACAAAATCCCTTTTTTATGAGTGAATCACTCATTTTTTAAAACAAAATCTCTTTTTAATGAGTGATTCACTCACTTTTTTAAACAAAATCCCTTTTTTATGAGTGATTCACTCACTTTTTTACACAAAATCCTTTTTTTTATGAGTGATTCACTCACTTTTTTAAACAAAATCACTTTTTTATGAGTGATTCACTCACTTTTTTAAAACAAAATCACTGTTTTATGAGTGATTCACTCATTTTTTTTCAACAAAATCACTTTTTTTTTGAGTGAATCACTCACTTTTTTAAACAAAATCCCTGTTTTATGAGTGAATCGCTCACTCTTTTAAACAAAATTCCTTTTTTATGAGTGAATAACTCACTTTTTTACACAAAATCCTTTTTTTTATGAGTTAATCACTCACTTTTTTAAACAAAATCAATTTTTTATGAGTAATTTACTCACTTTTTTAAACAAAATCCCTTTTTCTATTAGTTAATCGCTCATTTTTTTAAACAAAATCCCTTTTTATAAGTGAATCGCTCAATCTTTTGAACAAAATCCCTTTTATATGAGTGATTCACTCACTTTTTAAACAAAATCCTTTTAAATGAGTGATTCACTCACTTTTTTACACAAAATCACTTTTTATGATTGATTCAATCATTTTTTTTAAACAAAATCACTTTTTTATGAGTGATTCACTCACTTTTTTAAACAAAATCCCTTTTTTATGAGTGAATCACTCACTTTTTTAAACAAAATCCCTTTTTTATGAGTGATTCACTCACTTTTTTAAACAAAATCCCTTTTTCATGAGTGTTTCACTCACTTTTTTACACAAAATCACTTTTTTTATGAGTGATTCACTCACTTTTTTAAACAAAATCACTTTTTTATGAGTGATTCACTCACTTTTTTAAAACAAAATCACTTTTTTATGAGTGATTCACTCATTTTTTTCAACAAAATCACTTTTTTTATGAGTGAATCACTCACTTTTTTAAACAAAATCCCTGTTTTATGAGTGAATCGCTCACTCTTTTAAACAAAATTCCTTTTTTATGAGTGAATCACTTCCTTTTTTAAACAAAATCCCTTTTTTATGAGTGAATAACTCACTTTTTTAAACAAAATCCCTTTTTTATGAGTGATTCACTCATTTTTTAAAACAAAATCCCTTTTTTATGAGTGATTCACTCACTTTTTAATCAAAATGATGATGATTATGATGATGATGATGATGATGATGATGATGATGATGATGACCCACCTCTGACCCCTACAAAGGATTGAGATGTTCGATGTATCTTGCGATAATTTGGTAAAGCTACAAATATTCAAACGAGTAGATGTTTGGGAGCTGAGCAAAGCATAGAGGTATGACGAGTTATTAGCCCGATCCACACCAATCTACCAAGCTCCGAACCCGGAGTCTACTGTACGCGCGCGTGTCTCAATTCAATGTAGTCTCATTCTATTAATTTTTTTGTATATTTATAGTTTTGAAACTTTGGTGCATTTAGAATGTAAATTAGTTTAAAAAAATCATCGCATTTTAAAGGACAAAAGAAAAGAATGAAAAAATCATCATCACCTAGAGTTGACAATTGACAAAACATTTAGACTACATTAGTTCTAACAAAATCAGAGCACAATTTTCTAAACTCAGATAACGAACCAGCATTGATGATTTCCTGTGGCATTCTATTGTAATACTGGATACCTCTGTGAAACAAAGAATTTCTGGCTCCTGCAGTCATATAGTTTGGCACTCTTGGAGCATTAGCTCCCCGTGTGGGGTAATTGTGAATGTCTACTCCTCTCACAACTCTTTGCGTAAGATATGTAGGTAGACGTCTTTTTATTAGATTATCAATGAATATCATTGTCTGATACGTCACTCTCTGTTTTATGGACATCCATTGTAAGACCATTCGCATTGTAACAGAAGAGGTATAACGCCCAAAATCAAGGATAGCCCGCATTGCCTTATTCTGCAGCCTTTGAAGTCGCGTGAACTGTGTTTCAGTCACCAGAAACAAAATCGAGGCACAAAAATCTAGATGAGGTCCAATAAGTGATAAGTATAATTGTATCTTATCGCAACGGTTTACATCCTTTCTTAGTCTGCAAATAACTCCAACCTTTTTGGCCACCTTCTTTATAACGTTGTCAATATAGTCCGTAAATCTGAGTTTATCGTCAACTATCACTCCTAAATATATTATACTAGATACAATTTCTACAGATACATTATTTATTACTAATTGAGTGGGTAGGCTAAATAGTCTTCGACACACAACCACGGCTTTAGTTTTCTCAGGATTCAATTTGAGTTTCTTATGTTTCAGCCACCCATCCAGTGAGTCCAGATCCTGATTGAGTTTCCTAACAATATCACAATGGTCACTACCACTAATGAAGATGACTGTGTCATCCGCAAATAAATTGATGTCGCAATGCTGTTAAACCCTTTTCATATCGTTAATATACATTAAGAAAAGTATTGGTCCTAGAACACTTCCCTGAGGTACTCCTAGGGTGTTCTCGACGGCACTTGATATTTTGTTGTTAAATACAGTTCTCTGTGTTCTGTCTTGGAGATAACTCTCGAACCATCGTAGTTCGTTGCCTTTAATGCCAAAACTCATTAACACTTTTAATAATAGTGGCCTCGAAATTGTTTCAAAGGCCCTTTTAGGTCGAGGAATACAGCAATTGTAGTCTTTTTACATTCGTTTTCATACGAAGTAGATTGCATACCAGAACTTGTTTGCAATGTTGGTTGGGAATTCTTATTTGGCGTGCATGTATTAGAGCAATCTTCACCCATATTATTTAATCCCACTTGCTTTTCTACTTGTATCACATTTACCTTACCACTACGCTCGCACTTGGCAACTGAGAGTTTAGCATTAAGCGCCTCAACTAAATCGGATTTCAGTATCTCAAACTTAAGAGCAAATTCTTTCATGAGGGTTTCAAAGCCTCATAAAAAAAAGATTTTGTTTAAAAAAATGAGTGAATCACTCATAAAAAAGGGATTTTGTTTATAAAAGTGAGTGAATCACTCATAAAAAAGGGATTTTGTTTAAAAAGTGAGTGAATCACTCATAAAAAAGGGATTTTGTTTAAAAAAGTGAGTGAATCACTCATAAAAAAAGGATTTTGTGTAAAAAAATGAGTGAATCACTCATAAAAAGGGATTTTGTTTTAAAAAAATGAGTGAATCACTCATAAAAAAGGGATTTTGTTTTAAAAAGTGAGTGAATCACTCATAAAAAAGGGATTTTGTTTAAAAAAGTGAGTGAATCACCCATTAAAAAGGGATTTTGTTAAAAAAGTGAGTGTATCACTCATGCAAAAAGTGATTTTGTGTAAAAAAGTGAGTGATTCACTCATTAAAAAGTGATTTAGTTGAAAAAAGTGAGTGAATCACTCATAAAAAAGTGATTTTGTTTAAAAAAGTGAGTAAATCTCTCATAAAAAAGGGATTTTGTTTAAAAAAGTGAGCGATTAACTCATTAAAACGGGATGTTGTTTAAAAAAGTGAGTGATTAACTCATAAAAAAGGGAGTTTTGGAGTGTGTCTGTGCATCTGTAGCTCCGTGTTGAATCGAGTTTTTAAGTGTGAATTTGACGAAAAGCATCCAATCAGTTGTTGTTATTATGACCCTAACTGAATGGGTGTGGTAATTAATATATAGTTTGATGGTATAAGGATAAGTATTTGTTTACGTTTTAATTTATTGTGTGTAGCTGTTGAGTCAACGAAGAAGCGTCACTTACGGATGCGTTCTGATATTTTTATATTAATTTGCCTGTGTGTGTGATATTCTTGTGCTGTGAAGTGTAAGGTAAGGTACGTGTCATGGAGTGCGTAAAGTGCTCCGGACACATACTTGCCGGTGACTGTCCGTTGGTGTGTGTGTTGCGACCAAGGCTTTCACGCAGATTGTACGAAAGTTAGTAGAGTGGCTGCGCGTATGATAAATGAATCGACTAACATCGTTTTCTGTTGTGACGCGTGTGACAAAAAGAATTTAGGGAGGAATGATTTGGGTAAATGCAAAGCGATGCTAGATTTATGCATATTTTTTTATGAGTGATTCACTCACTTTTTTAAACAAAATCCCTTATTATGAGTGATTCACTCAATTTTTTAAACCAAATCCCTTTTTTATGAGTGATTCACTCACTCTTTTAAACAAAATCCCTTTTTTATGAGTGATTCACTCACTTTTTTAAACAAAATCCCTTTTTTATGAGTGATTCACTCATTTTTTTAAACCAAATCCTTTTTTTATGAGTGATTTACTCACTTTTTTAAACAAAATCTATTTTTTATGGGTGATTCACTCACATTTTCATGAGTCTCACTCACTTTTTTAAACAAAATCCCTTTTTTATGAGTGATATACTCACATTTTTACACAAAATCCCTTTTTAACGAGTGAATCGCTCACTTTTTTAAACAAAATTCCTTTTTATGAGTGATTCACTCACTTTTTTAAACAAAATCCCTTTTATATGAGTGATTCACTCACTTTTTTAAACAAAATCCCTTTTTTATGAGTGATTCACTCACTTTTTAAAACAAAATCACTTTTTTATGACTGAATCGCTCACTTTTTTAAACAAAATCCCTTTTATATGAGTGAATCACTCACTTTTTAAAACAAAACTCCTTTTTTATGAGTGATTCACTCACTTTTTTAAACAAAATCCCTTTTTTATGAGTGATATACTCACTTTTTTACACAAAATCCCTTTTAATATGAGTGAATCGCTCACTCTTTTATTATTATTATTATTATTATTTATTAATCTTCAACGGGCCGTATGGCCTAATTAAGATGTAACAGTTCAATAAAAAAAATACATAGCAAAAACAAGATTTGCATCGCAATTCACTGCGGCCACGGCAAAAGCCGGAGACGTTCCTTGAAGCACTGAGTTGAGATGTCGAAGTCGAAGCAATCCGAGACAGTGTTGAAGACAGCCGACATGCGGAACATAGGGTCTGACCGACCAGCACTGGAACGGGGTTGAGCGAGCCGTAGAGTTTCTCTAGACCTAAGTGTTCGGGATGGTGCATAGATATCGACTCGATGCAACAATGGCGATGAGTCGATAGAGCCATTTAGCAATCCAGCGATGAAAGAACACTGTGCATTGCGTCTTCTAACCGAAAGAGGTTCAAGGCCTAGAAGACGGCACCGCGCAGCATACGGAGGAAGATTATTGCGATCCTGCCAGGGAAGTAGGCGTAGGGCATATCTCGTGAGCTTACGTTGAATCGCCTCAATTCGAGCAATTGAAGAAGCGGTAGTTGGGCTCCAGACTACGCACGAATATTCCAGAACCGAACGAACGATACAGTTGTACACAGCTTTGATGCACATGGGGTTGCGGAATTCATTAGTTGTCCGGATAACCACGCCAAGTAATTGATTTCCTCTGGCTACAACGTCATCGATATGCTGTTTAAAGTTCAAACTAGAGTCAAGCAGAACGCCCAGGTCTTTGGCATGATTCTGTCGATTAACTGCAGTGCCGTCCATGAAGTAGGTCCCAGTCACTGGGCTCCTGCATCGACTAAAAGACACACAGTAGCATTTCTCGATGCAGATAGTCAGTCCATTACGCTTGCACCACGAACAGAAAATTTCGATGCAGTCTTGCAGGAATGTACAATCACCTGTGTTGTTAATAGGCGCAAAAATTTTTGCGTCGTCGGCAAACAGACTGATACTGTCGGGAGGTAAAGCGAGGGTAACATCGTTGATAAACAATATGAAGAGAAGTGGGCCAATGTTGCTTCCTTGTGGCACACCCGAGCTGCTGACTATTTCTTTGGACATGTGCTTATCAATTTTCACGATGTATGTGCGATGAATTAGGTACGACTTAAGCCACTGTACGAGCGGGCTGGGAACTCCTAGCTTATCGAGTTTAGCGAGAAGAATTGCGTGCGGAAGAGAGTCGAATGCTGCTTTTAGATCGGTATAAATTGCATCGACTTGAGCTCCGGCATCAATTTGACTAGTGCAATAGGTTACAAATTCAACCAGGTTCGTGGTAGTCGACTTTTTTGGCACGAATCCATGTTGATACGGACTTAGGTAGCTGCGGCATGCATGTAGCATGATTTTTGTATATCACTAGTTCGAACACCTTGGCAATGGCACACAAGGATGTAATACCCCGGTAGTTGATGGCATCTGTCCTGTCGCCCTTTTTGTAAATAGGAACCATCCAAGATTTCCTCCATGCTTTGGGAAAGTAGCCATTGGCTAGCGATGCATTGAACAATTTTGCAAGGATAGGTGCTACTGTCGTTTGACAGCGTTTCAGCACGGTAGAAGGAATTCCGTCGGGTCCAGGAGCGAAGGAATGCTTTAGTTGCGCTAGGGCAGATAAAACGATCTCACTGTCGATGAAAGGAGTGCTCATGTTAATTGCTCCAGCCGGAGTGTTGACGAGAGCAGCATCAATGGTATCGGTATCATTCATGGCCGGTGAAAAGCAATCTGCGAAGCGATCCGCGAAGAGATTGCACATTTCATTAGTGTTGGCACTTGTTGCTCCTTTGTACGTAATGGATTTCGGTGTATGCGTGGATTTTGTTTTGCTGTTGTAGAAGCGCCAAAACGAGTCAGGCCACCTGCAGAGGTTACGTTGAATTTTACTCAAATATCTGCGATATCGAAACCTGTTATAGCTGCAGTATAAAGAGTGCGTGTCAAAGTAGATCGAGCGAGATCTTTGGCAGCGGCGCGTTTGGTAGTGACGATAAGCAGCTCTTTGCACACGTTTGAGTCGTTTGAGTGTGCGGTCCGCCCAGGGGGGGTTAGGTTTAGGACGCTGAACTGGGACGCATACAACAAAAGCTTGCAGCATGAAGGACGAGAATGAACATACTGCTTCGTCAAGTGAAATAAAATTGGAACAATGAAAGCTATTGTTAAACATTGATATCATGTCGTTCAGTTTCAAGAGAACACAAGAGAATTATTGAAAAATCACGGAGCGCGACGGAAATGCGGCCAAACAATTAAACGTCAAACGTCAAAATCCCTTTTTTATGAGTGAATCACTCACTTTATAAAACAAAATCCCTTTTTATGAGTGAATCGCTCACTTTTTTAAACAAAATCCCTTTTTTATGAGTTGTTCACTCACTTTTTTAAACAAAATCCCTTTTTTATGAGTGATTCACTCACTTTTTAAACAAAATGATGATGATGATGATGATGATGATTACCCACCTCTGACTCCTACAAAGGATTGAGATGTTCGATGTATCTTGCGATAATTTGGTAAAGCTACAAATATTCAAACGAGTAGATGTTTGGGAGCTGAGCAAAGGATTGAGGTATGACGAGTTATTAGCCCGATCCACACCAATCTACCAAGCTCCGAACCCGGAGTCTACTGTACGCGCGCGTGTCTCAATTCAATGTAGTCTCATTCTATTATTTTTTTGTATATTTATAGTTTTGATACTTTGGTGCATTTTGAATGTAAATTAGTTTAAAAAAAATCATCGCATTTTAAAGGCCAAAGAAAAGAATGAAAAAAAATCATCATCACCTAGAGTTGACCATTGACAATACATTTAGACTACATTAGTTCTAACAAAATCAGAGCACAATTTTCTAAACTCAGATAACGAACCAGCATTGATGATTTCCTGTGGCATTCTATTGTAACACTGGATACCTCTGTGAAACAAAGAACTTCTGGCTCCTGCAGTCATATAGTTTGGCACTCTTGGAGCATTAGCTCCCCGTGTGGGGTAATTGTGAATGTCTACTCCTCTCACAACTCTTTGCGTAAGATATGTAGGTAGACGTCTTTTTATTAGATTATCAATGAATATCATTGTCTGATACGTCACTCTCTGTTTTATGGACATCCATTGTAAGACCATTCGCATTGTAACAGAAGAGGTATAACGCCCACAATCAAGGATAGCCCGCATTGCCTTATTCTGCAGCCTTTGAAGTCGCGTGAACTGTGTTTCAGTCGCCAGAAACAAAATCGAGGCACAAAAATCTAGATGAGGTCCAATAAGTGATAAGTATAATTGTATCCTACCGCAACGGTTTACATCCTTTCTCAGTCTGCAAATAACTCCAACCTTTTTGGCCACCTTCTTTATAACGTTGTCAATATGGTCCGTAAATCTGAGTTTATCGTCAACTATCACTCCTAAATATTTTATACTAGATACAATTTCTACAGATACATTATTTATTACTAATTGAGTGGGTAGGCTAAATAGTCTTCGACACACAACCAAGGTTTTAGTTTTCTCAGGATTCAATTTGAGTTTCTTATGTTTCAGCCACCCATCCAGTGAGTCCAGATCCTGATTGAGTTTCCTAACAATATCACAATGGTCACTACCACTAATGAAGATGACTGTGTCATCCGCAAATAAATTGATGTCGCAATGCTGTTAAACCCTTTTCATATCGTTAATATACATTAAGAAAAGTATTGGTCCTAGAACACTTCCCTGAGGTACTCCTAGGGTGTTCTCGACGGCACTTGATATTTTGTTGTTAAATACAGTTCTCTGTGTTCTGTCTTGGAGATAACTCTCGAACCATCGTAGTTCGTTGCCTTTAATGCCAAAACTCATTAACACTTTTAATAATAGTGGCCTCGAAATTGTTTCAAAGGGCTTTTTTAGATCGAGGAATACAGCAATTGTAGTCTTTTTACATTCGTTTTCATACGAAGTAGATTGCATACCAGAACTTGTTTGCAATGTTGGTTGGGAATTCTTATTTGGCGTGCATGTATTAGAGCAATCTTCACCCATATTATTTAATACCACTTGCTTTTCTACTTGTATCACATTTACCTTACCACTACGCTCGCATTTGGCAACTGAGAGTTTAGCATTAAGCGCCTCAACTAAATCGGAGTTCAGTATCTCAAACTTAAGAGCAAATTCTTTCATGAGGGTTTCAAAGCCTGCATCTAGCATCGCTTTGCATTTACCCAAATCATTCCTCCCTAAATTCTTTTTGTCACACGCGTCACAACAGAAAACGATGTTAGTCGATTCATTTATCATACGCGCAGCCACTCTACTAACTTTCGTACAATCTGCGTGAAAGCCTTGGTCGCAACACACACACACCAACGGACAGTCACCGGCAAGTATGTGTCCGGAGCACTTTACGCACTCCATGACACGTACCTTACCTTACACTTCACAGCACAAGAATATCACACACACAGGCAAATTAATATAAAAATATCAGAACGCATCCGTAAGTGACGCTTCTTCGTTGACTCAACAGCTACACACAATAAATTAAAACGTAAACAAATACTTATCCTTATACCATCAAACTATATATTAATTACCACACCCATTCAGTTAGGGTCATAATAACAACAACTGATTGGATGCTTCTCGTCAAATTCACACTTAAAAACCCGATTCAACACGGAGCTACAGATGCACAGACACACTCCAAAACTCCCTTTTTTATGAGTGAATCACTAACTTTTTTAAACAAAATCCCGTTTTTATGAGTGATTCACTCACTTTTTTAAACAAAATCCCTTTTTTATGAGAGATATACTCACTTTTACGTCACTCATAAAAAAGATCACTCATAAAAAAGGGATTTTGTTTTAAAAAGTGAGTGAATCACTCATAAAAAAGGGATTTTGTTTATAATCCCTTTTTAATGAGTGATTCACTCACTTTTTAAAACAAAATCCCTTTCTTATGAGTGATCTCACATTTTTAAACAAAATCCCTTTTTTATGAGTGAATCACTCACTTTTTAAAACAAAATCTCTTTTTTATGAGTGATTCACTCACTTTTTTAAACAAAATCCCTTTTTTATGAGTGATTCACCCACTTTTTCAAACAAAATCCCTTTTTTATGAGTGATTCACTTATTTTTTTAAACAAAATCACTTTTTATGAGTGATTAACTCACTTTTTAAACAAAATCCTTTTTTATGAGTGATTCACTCATTTTTTTAAACAAAATCACATTTTTATGAGTGAATCACTCACTTTTTAAAATAAAATCTCTTTTTTATGAGTGATTCACTCACTTTTTTAAACGAAATCCCTTTTTAATGAGTGATATACTCACTTTTTTACACAAAATCCCTTTTTTTATGAGTTAATCGCTCACTCTTTTAAACAAAATCAATTTTTTATGAGTAATTCACTCACTTTTTTAAACAAAATCCCTTTTTTTATGAGTTAATCGCTCATTTTTTTAAACAAAAACCCTTTTTATAAGTGAATAGCTCACTCTTTTAAACAAAATCCCTTTTATATGAGTGATTCACTCACTTTTTTAAACAAAACCCCTTTTTTATGAGTGATTCACTCACTTTTTAAACAAAATGATGATGATGATGATGATGATGATGATGATGACCCACCTCTGACTCTTACAAAGGATTGAGATGTTCGATGTATCTTGCGATAATTTGGTAAAACTACAAATATTCAAACGAGTAGATGTTTGGGAGCTGAGCAAAGCATAGAGGTATGACGAGTTATTAGCCCGATCCACACCAATCTACCAAGCTCCGAACCCGGAGTCTACTGTACGCGCGCGTGTCTCAATTCAATGTAGTCTCATTCTATTATTTTTTTGTATATTTATAGTTTTGATACTTTGGTGCATTTAGAATGTAAATTAGTTTAAAAAAAAATCATCGCATTTTAAAGGACAAAAGAAAAGAATGAAAAAAATCATCATCACCTAGAGTTGACAATTGACAAAACATTTAGACTACATTAGTTCTAACAAAATCAGAGCACAATTTTCTAAACTCAGATAACGAACCAGCATTGATGATTTCCTGTGGCATTCTATTGTAACACTGGATACCTCTGTGAAACAAAGAACTTCTGGCTCCTGCAGTCATATAGTTTGGCACTCTTGGAGCATTAGCTCCCCGTGTGGGGTAATTGTGAATGTCTACTCCTCTCACAACTCTTTGCGTAAGATATGTAGGTAGACGTCTTTTTATTAGATTATCAATGAATATCATTGTCTGATACGTCACTCTCTGTTTTATGGACATCCATTGTAAGACCATTCGCATTGTAACAGAAGAGGTATAACGCCCACAATCAAGGATAGCCCGCATTGTCTTATTCTGCAGCCTTTGAAGTCGCGTGAACTGTGTTTCAGTCGCCAGAAACAAAATAGAGGCACAAAAATCTAGATGAGGTCCAATAAGTGATAAGTATAATTGTATCTTATCGCAACGGTTTACATCCTTTCTCAGTCTGCAAATAACTCCAACCTTTTTGGCCACCTTCTTTATAACGTTGTCAATATGGTCCGTAAATCTGAGTTTATCGTCAACTATCACTCCTAAATATTTTAAACTATTTCTATACATTTCGATACAATTTCTACAGATACATTATTTATTACTAATTGAGTGGGTAGGCTAAATAGTCTTCGACACACAACCAAGGTTTTAGTTTTCTCAGGATTCAATTTGAGTTTCTTATGTTTCAGCCACCCATCCAGTGAGTCCAGATCCTGATTGAGTTTCCTAACAATATCACAATGGTCACTACCACTAATGAAGATGACTGTGTCATCCGCAAATAAATTGATGTCGCAATGCTGTTAAACCCTTTTCATATCGTTAATATACATTAAGAAAAGTATTGGTCCTAGAACACTTCCCTGAGGTACTCCTAGGGTGTTCTCGACGGCACTTGATATTTTGTTGTTAAATACAGTTCTCTGTGTTCTGTCTTGGAGATAACTCTCGAACCATCGTAGTTCGTTGCCTTTAATGCCAAAACTCATTAACACTTTTAATAATAGTGGCCTCGAAATTGTTTCAAAGGGCTTTTTTAGATCGAGGAATACAGCAATTGTAGTCTTTTTACATTCGTTTTCATACGAAGTAGATTGCATACCAGAACTTGTTTGCAATGTTGGTTGGGAATTCTTATTTGGCGTGCATGTATTAGAGCAATCTTCACCCATATTATTTAATACCACTTGCTTTTCTACTTGTATCACATTTACCTTACCACTACGCTCGCATTTGGCAACTGAGAGTTTAGCATTAAGCGCCTCAACTAAATCGGAGTTCAGTATCTCAAACTTAAGAGCAAATTCTTTCATGAGGGTTTCAAAGCCTGCATCTAGCATCGCTTTGCATTTACCCAAATCATTCCTCCCTAAATTCTTTTTGTCACACGCGTCACAACAGAAAACGATGTTAGTCGATTCATTTATCATACGCGCAGCCACTCTACTAACTTTCGTACAATCTGCGTGAAAGCCTTGGTCGCAACACACACACACCAACGGACAGTCACCGGCAAGTATGTGTCCGGAGCACTTTACGCACTCCATGACACGTACCTTACCTTACACTTCACAGCACAAGAATATCACACACACAGGCAAATTAATATAAAAATATCAGAACGCATCCGTAAGTGACGCTTCTTCGTTGACTCAACAGCTACACACAATAAATTAAAATGTAAACAAATACTTATCCTTATACCATCAAATTATATATTAATTACCACACCCATTCAGTTAGGGTCATAATAACAACAACTGATTGGATGCTTCTCGTCAAATTCACACTTAAAAACCCGATTCAACACGGAGCTACAGATGCACAGACACACTCCAAAACTCCCTTTTTTATGAGTGAATCACTAACTTTTTTAAACAAAATCCCGTTTTTATGAGTGATTCACTCACTTTTTTAAACAAAATCCCTTTTTTATGAGTGATTCACTCGCTTTTTTACACAAAATCACTTTTTTTATGAGTGATTCACTCTTTTTTTTAAACAAAACTCCTTTTTTATGAGTGATTCACTCACTTTTTTAAACAAAATCACTTTTTATGAGTGATTCACTCACTTTTTTTCAACAAAATCACTTTTTTATGAGTGAATCACTCACTTTTATAAATAAAATCCCTGTTTTATGAGAGGATCGCTCACTCTTTTAAACAAAATTCCTTTTTTATAAGTGAATCACTCACTTTTTTAAAAAAAATCCCTTTGTTATGAGTGAATTGCTCACTTTTTTAAACAATATCCCTTTTATATGAGTGATTCACTCATTTTTCAAAACAAAATCCCTTTTTTATGAGTGATTCACTCACTTTTTTAAACAAAATGATGATGATTATGATGATGATGATGATGATGATGATTATGATGATGATGACCCACCTCTGACCCCTACAAAGGATTGAGATGTTCGATGTATCTTGCGATAATTTGGTAAAGTTACAAATATTCAAACGAGTAGATGTTTGGGAGCTGAGCAAAGCATAGAGGTATGACGAGTTATTAGCCCGATCCACACCAATCTACCAAGCTCCGAACCCGGAGTCTACTGTACGCGCGCGTGTCTCAATTCAATGTAGTCTCATTCTATTATTTTTTTGTATATTTATAGTTTTGATACTTTGGTGCATTTAGAATGTAAATTAGTTTTAAAAAAAATCATCGCATTTTAAAGGACAAAAGAAAAGAATGAAAAAAATCATCATCACCTAGAGTTGACAATTGACAAAACATTTAGACTACATTAGTTCTAACAAAATCAGAGCACAATTTTCTAAACTCAGATAACGAACCAGCATTGATGATTTCCTGTGGCATTCTATTGTAATACTGGATACCTCTGTGAAACAAAGAAGTTCTGGCTCCTGCAGTCATATAGTTTGGCACTCTTGGAGCATTAGCTCCCCGTGTGGGGTAATTGTGAATGTCTACTCCTCTCACAACTCTTTGCGTAAGATATGTAGGTAGACGTCTTTTTATTAGATTATCAATGAATATCATTGTCTGATACGTCACTCTCTGTTTTATGGACATCCATTGTAAGACCATTCGCATTGTAACAGAAGAGGTATAACGCCCACAATCAAGGATAGCCCGCATTGTCTTATTCTGCAGCCTTTGAAGTCGCGTGAACTGTGTTTCAGTCGCCAGAAACAAAATAGAGGCACAAAAATCTAGATGAGGTCCAATAAGTGATAAGTATAATTGTATCCTACCGCAACGGTTTACATCCTTTCTCAGTCTGCAAATAACTCCAACCTTTTTGGCCACCTTCTTTATAACGTTGTCAATATGGTCCGTAAATCTGAGTTTATCGTCAACTATCACTCCTAAATATTTTAAACTATTTCTATACATTTCGATACAATTTCTACAGATACATTATTTATTACTAATTGAGTGGGTAGGCTAAATAGTCTTCGACACACAACCAAGGTTTTAGTTTTCTCAGGATTCAATTTGAGTTTCTTATGTTTCAGCCACCCATCCAGTGAGTCCAGATCCTGATTGAGTTTCCTAACAATATCACAATGGTCACTACCACTAATGAAGATGACTGTGTCATCCGCAAATAAATTGATGTCGCAATGCTGTTAAACCCTTTTCATATCGTTAATATACATTAAGAAAAGTATTGGTCCTAGAACACTTCCCTGAGGTACTCCTAGGGTGTTCTCGACGGCACTTGATATTTTGTTGTTAAATACAGTTCTCTGTGTTCTGTCTTGGAGATAACTCTCGAACCATCGTAGTTCGTTGCCTTTAATGCCAAAACTCATTAACACTTTTAATAATAGTGGCCTTGAAATTGTTTCAAAGGCCCTTTTTAGGTCGAGGAATACAGCAATTGTAGTCTTTTTACATTCGTTTTCATACGAAGTAGATTGCATACCAGAACTTGTTTGCAATGTTGGTTGGGAATTCTTATTTGGCGTGCATGTATTAGAGCAATCTTCACCCATATTATTTAATACCACTTGCTTTTCTACTTGTATCACATTTACCTTACCACTACGCTCGCATTTGGCAACTGAGAGTTTAGCATTAAGCGCCTCAACTAAATCGGAGTTCAGTATCTCAAACTTAAGAGCAAATTCTTTCATGAGGGTTTCAAAGCCTGCATCTAGCATCGCTTTGCATTTACCCAAATCATTCCTCCCTAAATTCTTTTTGTCACACGCGTCACAACAGAAAACGATGTTAGTCGATTCATTTATCATACGCGCAGCCACTCTACTAACTTTCGTACAATCTGCGTGAAAGCCTTGGTCGCAACACACACACACCAACGGACAGTCACCGGCAAGTATGTGTCCGGAGCACTTTACGCACTCCATGACACGTACCTTACCTTACACTTCACAGCACAAGAATATCACACACACAGGCAAATTAATATAAAAATATCAGAACGCATCCGTAAGTGACGCTTCTTCGTTGACTCAACAGCTACACACAATAAATTAAAATGTAAACAAATACTTATCCTTATACCATCAAATTATATATTAATTACCACACCCATTCAGTTAGGGTCATAATAACAACAACTGATTGGATGCTTCTCGTCAAATTCACACTTAAAAACCCGATTCAACACGGAGAAACAGATGCACAGACAAACTCTAAAACTCCCTTTTTATGAGTGAATCACTCACTTTTTTAAACAAAATCACTTTTTATGAGTGATTCACTCACTTTTTTTCAACAAAATCACTTTTTTATGAGTGAATCACTCACTTTTTTAAACAAAATCCCTTTTTTATGAGTGAATCACTCACTTTTTTAAACAAAATCCCTTTTTATGAGTGATTCACTCACTTTTTAAACAAAATCCCTTTTTATGAGAGATATACTCACTTTTTAAACAAAATCACTTTTTTTTGAGTGATTCACTTTTTTTTTTAACAAAATCACTTTTTTATGAGTGATTCACTTACTTTTTAAACAAAATCCCTTTTTATGAGTGAAAGACTCGTTTTTTTAAACAAAATCACTTTTTTTATGAGTGATTCACTCATTTTTTTTAAAACAAAATCACTTTTCATGAGTGATTCACTCACTTTTTTAAACAATATCCTTTTTTATAAGTAATTCACTCATTTTTTTAAAACAAAATCACTTTTTATGAGTGATTCACTCACTTTTTTAAACATTATCCTTTTTTATGAGTGATTCACTCATGTTTTTAAACAAAATCTCTTTTTATGAGTGAATCACTCACTTTTAAAACAAAATCTCTTTTTATGAGTGATTCACTCACTTTTTAAAACAAAATCTCTTTTTATGAGTGATTCACTCACTTTTAAAACAAAATCCCTTTTTTATGAGTGATTCACTCATTTTTTAAACAAACTCACTTTTTATGAGTGATTCACTCACTTTTAAACAAAATCCTTTTTATGAGTGATTCACTCATGTTTTTAAACACAATCCCTTTTTTATGAGTGAATCATTCACTTTTTAAAACAAAATCTCTTTTTTATGAGTGATTCACTCACTTTTTAAACAAAATCCCTTTTTTATGAGTGATATACTCACTTTTTTACACAAAATCCCTTTTTTATGAGTTAATCGCTCACTCTTTTAAACCAAATCAATTTTTTATGAGTAATTCACTCACTTTTTTAAACAAAATCCCTTTTTCTATGAGTTAATCGCTCATTTTTTAATCAAAATCCCTTTTTATAAGTGAATCGCTCACTCTTTTAAACAAAATCCCTTTTATATGAGTGATTCACTCACTTTTTTAAACAAAATCCCTTTTTTATGAGTGATTCACTCGCTTTTTTACACAAAATCACTTTTTTTATGAGTGATTCACTCTTTTTTTTAAACAAAACTCCTTTTTTATGAGTGATTCACTCACTTTTTTAAACAAAATCACTTTTTATGAGTGATTCACTCACTTTTTTTCAACAAAATCACTTTTTTATGAGTGAATCACTCACTTTTATAAATAAAATCCCTGTTTTATGAGAGGATCGCTCACTCTTTTAAACAAAATTCCTTTTTTATAAGTGAATCACTCACTTTTTTAAAAAAAATCCCTTTGTTATGAGTGAATTGCTCACTTTTTTAAACAATATCCCTTTTATATGAGTGATTCACTCATTTTTCAAAACAAAATCCCTTTTTTATGAGTGATTCACTCACTTTTTTAAACAAAATGATGATGATTATGATGATGATGATGATGATGATGATTATGATGATGATGACCCACCTCTGACCCCTACAAAGGATTGAGATGTTCGATGTATCTTGCGATAATTTGGTAAAGTTACAAATATTCAAACGAGTAGATGTTTGGGAGCTGAGCAAAGCATAGAGGTATGACGAGTTATTAGCCCGATCCACACCAATCTACCAAGCTCCGAACCCGGAGTCTACTGTACGCGCGCGTGTCTCAATTCAATGTAGTCACATTCTATTATTTTTTTGTATATTTATAGTTTCGATACTTTGGTGCATTTTGAATGTAAATTAGTTAAAAAAAAAAATCATCGCATTTTAAAGGTCAAAGAAAAGAATGAAAAAAAATCATCATCACCTAGAGTTGACAATTGACAAAACATTTAGACTACATTAGTTCTAACAAAATCAGAGCACAATTTTCTAAACTCAGATAACGAACCAGCATTGATGATTTCCTGTGGCATTCTATTGTAATACTGGATACCTCTGTGAAACAAAAAAATTCTGGCTCCTGCAGTCATATAGTTTGGCACTCTTGGAGCATTAGCTCCCCGTGTGGGGTAATTGTGAATGTCTACTCCTCTCACAACTCTTTGCGTAAGATATGTAGGTAGACGTCTTTTTATAAGATTATCAATGAATATCATTGTCTGATACGTCACTCTCTGTTTTATGGACATCCATTGTAAGACCATTCGCATTGTAACAGAAGAGGTATAACGCCCACAATCAAGGATAGCCCGCATTGCCTTATTTTGCAGCCTTTGAAGTCGCGTGAACTGTGTTTCAGTCGCCAGAAACAAAATCGAGGCACAAAAATCTAGATGAGGTCCAATAAGTGATAAGTATAATTGTATCCTACCGCAACGGTTTACATCCTTTCTCAGTCCGCAAATAACTCCAACCTTTTTGGCCACCTTCTTTATAACGTTGTCAATATGGTCCGTAAATCTGAGTTTATCGTCAACTATCACTCCTAAATATTTTATACTAGATACAATTTCTACAGATACATTATTTATTACTAATTGAGTGGGTAGGCTAAATAGTCTTCGACACACAACCACGGCTTTAGTTTTCTCAGGATTCAATTTGAGTTTCTTATATTTCAGCCACCCATCCAGTGAGTCCAGATCCTGATTGAGTTTCCTAACAATATCACAATGGTCACTACCACTAATGAAGATGACTGTGTCATCCGCAAATAAATTGATGTCGCAATGCTGTTAAACCCTTTTCATATCGTTAATATACATTAAGAAAAGTATTGGTCCTAGAACACTTCCCTGAGGTACTCCTAGGGTGTTCTCGACGGCACTTGATATTTTGTTGTTAAATACAGTTCTCTGTGTTCTGTCTTGGAGATAACTCTCGAACCATCGTAGTTCGTTGCCTTTAATGCTAAAACTCATTAATACTTTTAATAATAGTGGCCTCGAAATTGTTTCAAAGGCCCGTTTTAGATCGAGGAATACAGCAATTGTAGTATTTTCACATTCGTTTTCATACGAAGTAGGTTGCATACCAGAACTTGTTTGCAATGTTGGTTGGGAATTCTTATTTGGCGTGCATGTATTAGAGCAATCTTCACCCATATTATTTAATCCCACTTGCTATTCTACTTGTATCACATTTACCTTACCACTACGCTCGCACTTAGCAACTGAGAGTTTAGCATTAAGCGCCTCAACTAAATCGGATTTCAGTATCTCAAACTTAAGAGCAAATTCTTTCATGAGGGTTTCAAAGCCTGCATCTAGCATCGCTTTGCATTTACCCAAATCATTCCTCCCTAAATTCTTTTTGTCACACGCGTCACAACAGAAAACGATGTTAGTCGATTCATTTATCATACGCGCAGCCACTCTACTAACTTTCGTACAATCTGCGTGAAAGCCTTGGTCGCAACCCACACACACCAACGGACAGTCACCGGCAAGTATGTGTCCGGAGCACTTTACGCACTCCATGACACGTACCTTACCTTACACTTCACAGCACAAGAATATCACACACACAGGCAAATTAATATAAAAATATCAGAACGCATCCGTAAGTGACGCTTCTTCGTTGACTCAACAGCTACACACAATAAATTAAAACGTAAACAAATACTTATCCTTATACCATCAAACTATATATTAATTACCACACCCATTCAGTGAGGGTCATAATAACAACAACTGATTGGATGCTTCTCGTCAAATTCACACTTAAAAACCCGATTCAACACGGAGCTACAGATGCACAGACACACTCTAAAACTCCCTTTTTATGAGTTAATCACTCACTTTTTAAACAACATCCCGTTTTTATGAGTTAATCGCTCACTTTTTTAAACAAAATCCCTTTTTATGAGAGATTTACTCACTTTTTAAACAAAATCACTTTTTATGAGTGATTCACTCACTTTTTTCAACAAAATCACTTTTTATAAGTGAATCACTCACTTTTTACACAAAATCCCTTTTGTATGAGTGATTCACTTACTTTTAAAACAAAATCCCTTTTTATGAGTGATTCACTCACTTTTTAAACAAAATCCCTTTTTATGAGTGATTCACTTACTTTTAAAAGAAAATCCCTTTTTATGAGTGATTCACTCACTTTTTTAAACAAAATCCCTTTTTATGAGTGATCCACTCATTTTTTTTACACAAAATCCTTTTTTTATGAGTGATTCACTCACTTTTTAAACAAAATCCCTTTTTATGAGTGATTCACTCACTTTAAAAAAAAATCCCTTTTTATGAGTGATTCACTCACTTTTATAAACAAAATCCCTTTTATGAGTGATTCACTCATTTTTTTTAAACAAAATCCTTTTTTATGAGTGATTCACTCATTTTTTAAACAAAATCCTTTTTTATGAGTGATTCACTCACTTTTTAAACCAAATCCCTTTTTATGAGTGATTAACTCATTTTTTAAACAAAATCCCTTTTTATGAGTGATTCACTCACTTTTTTTAAAAAAAATCCCTTTTTATGAGTGATTCAATCATTTTTTTAAACAAAATCCTTATTTCTGAGTGATTCACTCACTTTTTTAAACAAAATCTATTTTATATGGGTGATTCACTCACATTTTAATGAGTGATTCACTCACTTTGTTAAACAAAATCCCTTTTTATGAGTGATTCACTCACTTTTTGAAACACAATCCCTTTTTTATGAGTGATTCACTCACTTTATGAAACAAAATCCCTTTTTTATGAGTGATTCACTCACTTTTTAAAAACAAAATCACTTTTTATGAGTGAATCGCTCACTTTTTAAACAGAATCCCTTTTATATGAGTGATTCACTCACTTTTGAAACAAAACTCCTTTTTATGAGTGATTCACTTACTTTTTAAACAAAATCCCTTTTTATGAGTGATATACTCACTTTTTTTACACAAAATCCCTTTTAATATGAGTGAATCGCTCACTCTTTTAAACAAAATCCCTTTTTTATGAGTTAATCACTCACTTTTAAAAACAAAATCACTTTTTATGAGTGATTCACTCACTTTTTAAACAAAATCCCTTTTTATGAGTGATTCACTCACTTTTTGAAACACAATCCCTTTTTATGAGTGATTCACTCTTTTTTTTAAACAAAATCCCTTTTTATGAGTGATTCTCACTTTTGAAACAAAATCCCTTTTTATGAGTGATTCACTCACTTTTTTTAAACAAAATCCCTTTTTTATGAGTGATTCACTCACTTTTTAAAACAAAATCACTTTTTTATGAGTGAATCGCTCACTTTTTAAACAAAATCCCTTTTTTATGAGTGATTCACTCACTTTTGAAACAAAACTCCTTTTTATGAGTGATTCACTCACTTTTTAAACAAAATCCCTTTTTTATGAGTGATTCACTCACTTTTTAAACAAAATGATGATGATGATGATGATGATGATGATGATTACCCACCTCTGACTCCTACAAAGGATTGAGATGTTCGATATATCTTGCGATAATTTGGTAAAACTACAAATATTCAAACGAGTAGATGTTTGGGAGGTGAGCAAAGGATTGAGGTATGACGAGTTATTAGCCCGATCCACACCAATCTACCAAGCTCCGAACCCGGAGTCTACTGTACGCGCGCGTGTCTCAATTCAATGTAGTCTCATTCTATTATTTTTTGTATATTTATAGTTTCGATACTTTGGTGCATTTTGAATGTAAATTAGTTAAAAAAAAAATCATCGCATTTTAAAGGCCAAAGAAAAGAATGAAAAAATCATCATCACCTAGAGTTAACAATTGACAATACATTTATACTACATTAGTTCTAACAAAATCAGAGCACAATTTTCTAAACTCAGATAACGAACCAGCATTGATGATTTCCTGTGGCATTCTATTGTAATACTGGATACCTCTGTGAAACAAAGAAGTTCTGGCTCCTGCAGTCATATAGTTTGGCACTCTTGGAGCATTAGCTCCCCGTGTGGGGTAATTGTGAATGTCTACTCCTCTCACAACTCTTTGCGTAAGATATGTAGGTAGACGTCTTTTATTAGATTATCAATGAATATCATTGTCTGATACGTCACTCTCTGTTTTATGGACATCCATTGTAAGACCATTCGCATTGTAACAGAAGAGGTATAACGCCCACAATCAAGGATAGCCCGCATTGTCTTATTCTGCAGCCTTTGAAGTCCCGTGAACTGTGTTTCAGTCGCCAGAAACAAAATCGAGGCACAAAAATCTAGATCAGGTCCAATAAGTGATAAATATAATTGTATCTTATCGCAACGGTTTACATCCTTTCTCAGTCTGCAAATAACTCCAACCTTTTTGGCCACCTTCTTTATAACGTTGTCAATATAGTCCGTAAATCTGAGTTTATCGTCAACTATCACTCCTAAATATTTTATACTAGATACAATTTCTACAGATACATTATTTATTACTAATTGAGTGGGTAGGCTAAATAGTCTTCGACACACACCCAAGGCTTTAGTTTTCTCAGGATTCAATTTGAGTTTCTTATGTTTCAGCCACCCATCCAGTGAGTCCAGATCCTGATTGAGTTTCCTAACAATATCACAATGGTCACTACCACTAATGAAGATGACTGTGTCATCCGCAAATAAATTGATGTCGCAATGCTGTTAAACCCTTTTCATATCGTTAATATACATTAAGAAAAGTATTGGTCCTAGAACACTTCCCTGAGGTACTCCTAGGGTGCTCTCGACGGCACTTGATATTTTGTTGTTAAATACAGTTCTCTGTGTTCTGTCTTGGAGATAACTCTCGAACCATCGTAGTTCGTTGCCTTTAATGCCAAAACTCATTAACACTTTTAATAATAGTGGCCTCGAAATTGTTTCAAAGGCCCTTTTTAGGTCGAGGAATACAGCAATTGTAGTCTTTTTACATTCGTTTTCATACGAAGTAGATTGCATACCAGAACTTGTTTGCAATGTTGGTTGGGAATTCTTATTTGGCGTTCATGTATTAGAGCAATCTTCACCCATATTATTTAATACCACTTGCTTTTCTACTTGTATCACATTTACCTTACCACTACGCTCGCATTTGGCAACTGAGAGTTTAGCATTAAGCGCCTCAACTAAATCGGAGTTCAGTATCTCAAACTTAAGAGCAAATTCTTTCATGAGGGTTTCAAAGCCTGCATCTAGCATCGCTTTGCATTTACCCAAATCATTCCTCCCTAAATTCTTTTTGTCACACGCGTCACAACAGAAAACGATGTTAGTCGATTCATTTATCATACGCGCAGCCACTCTACTAACTTTCGTACAATCTGCGTGAAAGCCTTGGTCGCAACACACACACACCAACGGACAGTCACCGGCAAGTATGTGTCCGGAGCACTTTACGCACTCCATGACACGTACCTTACCTTACACTTCACAGCACAAGAATATCACACACACAGGCAAATTAATATAAAAATATCAGAACGCATCCGTAAGTGACGCTTCTTCGTTGACTCAACAGCTACACACAATAAATTAAAACGTAAACAAATACTTATCCTTATACCATCAAACTATATATTAATTACCACACCCATTCAGTTAGGGTCATAATAACAACAACTGATTGGATGCTTCTCGTCAAATTCATACTTAAAACCCGATTCAACACGGAGCTACAGATGCACAGACACACTCCAAAACTCCCTTTTTTATGAGTGAATCACTAACTTTTTTAAACAAAATCCCGTTTTTATGAGTGATTCACTCACTTTTTAAACAAAATCCCTTTTTTATGAGAGATATACTCACTTTTACGTCACTCATAAAGATCACTCAGGGATTTTGTTTTAAAAGTGAGTGAATCACTCATAAAAAGGGATTTTGTTTATAATCCCTTTTAATGAGTGATTCACTCACTTTTAAAACAAAATCCCTTTTTATGAGTGATCTCACATTTTTAAACAAAATCCCTTTTTTATGAGTGAATCACTCACTTTTTAAAACAAAATCTCTTTTTTATGAGTGATTCACTCACTTTTTAAACAAAATCCCTTTTTATGAGTGATTCACCCACTTTTTAAACAAAATCCCTTTTTTATGAGTGATTCACTTATTTTTTAAACAAAATCACTTTTTATGAGTGATTAACTCACTTTTTAAACAAAATCCTTTTTATGAGTGATTCACTCATTTTTTTAAACAAAATCACATTTTTATGAGTGAATCACTCACTTTTTAAAATAAAATCTCTTTTTATGAGTGATTCACTCACTTTTTAAACGAAATCCCTTTTAATGAGTGATATACTCACTTTTTTACACAAAATCCCTTTTTTTTATGAGTTAATCGCTCACTCTTTTAAACAAAATCAATTTTTTATGAGTAATTCACTCACTTTTTTAAACAAAATCCCTTTTTTATGAGTTAATCGCTCATTTTTTTTAAACAAAATCCCTTTTTATAAGTGAATTGCTCACTCTTTTAAACAAAATCCCTTTTATATGAGTGATTCACTCACTTTTTAAACAAAACCCCTTTTTATGCGTGATTCACTCACTTTTTAAACAAAATGATGATGATGATGATGATGATGATGATGATGACCCACCTCTGACTCTTACAAAGGATTGAGATGTTCGATGTATCTTGCGATAATTTGGTAAAACTACAAATATTCAAACGAGTAGATGTTTGGGAGCTGAGCAAAGCATAGAGGTATGACGAGTTATTAGCCCGATCCACACCAATCTACCAAGCTCCGAACCCGGAGTCTACTGTACGCGCGCGTGTCTCAATTCAATGTAGTCTCATTCTATTATTTTTTGTATATTTATAGTTTTGATACTTTGGTGCATTTAGAATGTAAATTAGTTTTAAAAAAATCATCGCATTTTAAAGGACAAAAGAAAAGAATGAAAAAATCATCATCACCTAGAGTTGACAATTGACAAAACATTTAGACTACATTAGTTCTAACAAAATCAGAGCACAATTTTCTAAACTCAGATAACGAACCAGCATTGATGATTTCCTGTGGCATTCTATTGTAATACTGGATACCTCTGTGAAACAAAGAAGTTCTGGCTCCTGCAGTCATATAGTTTGGCACTCTTGGAGCATTAGCTCCCCGTGTGGGGTAATTGTGAATGTCTACTCCTCTCACAACTCTTTGCGTAAGATATGTAGGTAGACGTCTTTTATTAGATTATCAATGAATATCATTGTCTGATACGTCACTCTCTGTTTTATGGACATCCATTGTAAGACCATTCGCATTGTAACAGAAGAGGTATAACGCCCACAATCAAGGATAGCCCGCATTGTCTTATTCTGCAGCCTTTGAAGTCGCGTGAACTGTGTTTCAGTCGCCAGAAACAAAATAGAGGCACAAAAATCTAGATGAGGTCCAATAAGTGATAAGTATAATTGTATCTTATCGCAACGGTTTACATCCTTTCTCAGTCTGCAAATAACTCCAACCTTTTTGGCCACCTTCTTTATAACGTTGTCAATATGGTCCGTAAATCTGAGTTTATCGTCAACTATCACTCCTAAATATTTTAAACTATTTCTATACATTTCGATACAATTTCTACAGATACATTATTTATTACTAATTGAGTGGGTAGGCTAAATAGTCTTCGACACACACCCAAGGCTTTAGTTTTCTCAGGATTCAATTTGAGTTTCTTATGTTTCAGCCACCCATCCAGTGAGTCCAGATCCTGATTGAGTTTCCTAACAATATCACAATGGTCACTACCACTAATGAAGATGACTGTGTCATCCGCAAATAAATTGATGTCGCAATGCTGTTAAACCCTTTTCATATCGTTAATATACATTAAGAAAAGTATTGGTCCTAGAACACTTCCCTGAGGTACTCCTAGGGTGCTCTCGACGGCACTTGATATTTTGTTGTTAAATACAGTTCTCTGTGTTCTGTCTTGGAGATAACTCTCGAACCATCGTAGTTCGTTGCCTTTAATGCCAAAACTCATTAACACTTTTAATAATAGTGGCCTCGAAATTGTTTCAAAGGCCCTTTTTAGGTCGAGGAATACAGCAATTGTAGTCTTTTTACATTCGTTTTCATACGAAGTAGATTGCATACCAGAACTTGTTTGCAATGTTGGTTGGGAATTCTTATTTGGCGTTCATGTATTAGAGCAATCTTCACCCATATTATTTAATACCACTTGCTTTTCTACTTGTATCACATTTACCTTACCACTACGCTCGCATTTGGCAACTGAGAGTTTAGCATTAAGCGCCTCAACTAAATCGGAGTTCAGTATCTCAAACTTAAGAGCAAATTCTTTCATGAGGGTTTCAAAGCCTGCATCTAGCATCGCTTTGCATTTACCCAAATCATTCCTCCCTAAATTCTTTTTGTCACACGCGTCACAACAGAAAACGATGTTAGTCGATTCATTTATCATACGCGCAGCCACTCTACTAACTTTCGTACAATCTGCGTGAAAGCCTTGGTCGCAACACACACACACCAACGGACAGTCACCGGCAAGTATGTGTCCGGAGCACTTTACGCACTCCATGACACGTACCTTACCTTACACTTCACAGCACAAGAATATCACACACACAGGCAAATTAATATAAAAATATCAGAACGCATCCGTAAGTGACGCTTCTTCGTTGACTCAACAGCTACACACAATAAATTAAAATGTAAACAAATACTTATCCTTATACCATCAAATTATATATTAATTACCACACCCATTCAGTTAGGGTCATAATAACAACAACTGATTGGATGCTTCTCGTCAAATTCACACTTAAAAACCCGATTCAACACGGAGAAACAGATGCACAGACACACTCTAAAACTCCCTTTTTTATGAGTGAATCACTCACTTTTTAAACAAAATCACTTTTTATGAGTGATTCACTCACTTTTTTCAACAAAATCACTTTTTTATGAGTGAATCACTCACTTTTTAAACAAAATCCCTTTTTATGAGTGAATCACTCACTTTTTAAACAAAATCCCTTTTTATGAGTGATTCACTCACTTTTTAAACAAAATCCCTTTTTATGAGAGATATACTCACTTTTTTAAACAAAATCACTTTTTTATGAGTGATTCACTCACTTTTTAAACAAAATCCCTTTTTATGAGTGATTCACTTACTTTTTTAAACAAAATCCCTTTTTATGAGTGAAAGACTCGTTTTTTAAACAAAATCACTTTTTTATGAGTGATTCACTCATTTTTTAAAACAAAATCACTTTTCATGAGTGATTCACTCACTTTTTTAAACAATATCCTTTTTTATAAGTAATTCACTCATTTTTTTAAAACAAAATCACTTTTTATGAGTGATTCACTCACTTTTTTAAACATTATCCTTTTTTATGAGTGATTCACTCATGTTTTTAAACAAAATCCCTTTTTTATGAGTGAATCACTCACTTTTTAAAACAAAATCTCTTTTTTATGAGTGATTCACTCACTTTTTAAAACAAAATCTCTTTTTTATGAGTGATTCACTCACTTTTTAAAACAAAATCCCTTTTTTATGAGTGATTCACTCATTTTTTTAAACAAACTCACTTTTTATGAGTGATTCACTCACTTTTTAAACAAAATCCTTTTTATGAGTGATTCACTCATGTTTTTAAACACAATCCCTTTTTATGAGTGATTCACTCACTTTTTAAAACAAAATCTCTTTTTATGAGTGATTCACTCACTTTTTAAACAAAATCCCTTTTTATGAGTGATATACTCACTTTTTTACACAAAATCCCTTTTTATGAGTTAATCGCTCACTCTTTTAAACCAAATCAATTTTTTATGAGTAATTCACTCACTTTTTAAACAAAATCCCGTTTTCTATGAGTTAATCGCTCGTTTTTAATCAAAATCCCTTTTTATAAGTGAATCGCTCACTCTTTTAAACAAAATCCCTTTTATATGAGTGATTCACTCACTTTTTAAACAAAATCCCTTTTTATGAGTGATTCACTCGCTTTTTTTACACAAAATCACTTTTTTATGAGTGATTCACTCTTTTTTAAACAAAACTCCTTTTTATGAGTGATTCACTCACTTTTTTAAACAAAATCACTTTTTATGAGTGATTCACTCACTTTTTTTCAACAAAATCACTTTTTTATGAGTGAATCACTCACTTTTATAAAAAAATCCCTGTTTTATGAGAGGATCGCTCACTCTTTTAAACAAAATTCCTTTTTTATAAGTGAATCACTCACTTTTTTAAAAAAAAATCCCTTTGTTATGAGTGAATTGCTCACTTTTTAAACAATATCCCTTTTATATGAGTGATTCACTCATTTTTCAAAACAAAATCCCTTTTTATGAGTGATTCACTCACTTTTTAAACAAAATGATGATGATTATGATGATGATGATGATGATGATGATTATGATGATGATGACCCACCTCTGACCCCTACAAAGGATTGAGATGTTCGATGTATCTTGCGATAATTTGGTAAAGTTACAAATATTCAAACGAGTAGATGTTTGGGAGCTGAGCAAAGCATAGAGGTATGACGAGTTATTAGCCCGATCCACACCAATCTACCAAGCTCCGAACCCGGAGTCTACTGTACGCGCGCGTGTCTCAATTCAATGTAGTCACATTCTATTATTTTTTGTATATTTATAGTTTCGATACTTTGGTGCATTTTGAATGTAAATTAGTTAAAAAAAAATCATCGCATTTTAAAGGCCAAAGAAAAGAATGAAAAAAATCATCATCACCTAGAGTTGACAATTGACAAAACATTTAGACTACATTAGTTCTAACAAAATCAGAGCACAATTTTCTAAACTCAGATAACGAACCAGCATTGATGATTTCCTGTGGCATTCTATTGTAATACTGGATACCTCTGTGAAACAAAAAAATTCTGGCTCCTGCAGTCATATAGTTTGGCACTCTTGGAGCATTAGCTCCCCGTGTGGGGTAATTGTGAATGTCTACTCCTCTCACAACTCTTTGCGTAAGATATGTAGGTAGACGTCTTTTTATAAGATTATCAATGAATATCATTGTCTGATACGTCACTCTCTGTTTTATGGACATCCATTGTAAGACCATTCGCATTGTAACAGAAGAGGTATAACGCCCACAATCAAGGATAGCCCGCATTGCCTTATTTTGCAGCCTTTGAAGTCGCGTGAACTGTGTTTCAGTCGCCAGAAACAAAATCGAGGCACAAAAATCTAGATGAGGTCCAATAAGTGATAAGTATAATTGTATCCTACCGCAACGGTTTACATCCTTTCTCAGTCCGCAAATAACTCCAACCTTTTGGCCACCTTCTTTATAACGTTGTCAATATGGTCCGTAAATCTGAGTTTATCGTCAACTATCACTCCTAAATATTTTATACTAGATACAATTTCTACAGATACATTATTTATTACTAATTGAGTGGGTAGGCTAAATAGTCTTCGACACACAACCACGGCTTTAGTTTTCTCAGGATTCAATTTGAGTTTCTTATATTTCAGCCACCCATCCAGTGAGTCCAGATCCTGATTGAGTTTCCTAACAATATCACAATGGTCACTACCACTAATGAAGATGACTGTGTCATCCGCAAATAAATTGATGTCGCAATGCTGTTAAACCCTTTTCATATCGTTAATATACATTAAGAAAAGTATTGGTCCTAGAACACTTCCCTGAGGTACTCCTAGGGTGTTCTCGACGGCACTTGATATTTTGTTGTTAAATACAGTTCTCTGTGTTCTGTCTTGGAGATAACTCTCGAACCATCGTAGTTCGTTGCCTTTAATGCTAAAACTCATTAATACTTTTAATAATAGTGGCCTCGAAATTGTTTCAAAGGCCCGTTTTAGATCGAGGAATACAGCAATTGTAGTATTTTCACATTCGTTTTCATACGAAGTAGGTTGCATACCAGAACTTGTTTGCAATGTTGGTTGGGAATTCTTATTTGGCGTGCATGTATTAGAGCAATCTTCACCCATATTATTTAATCCCACTTGCTATTCTACTTGTATCACATTTACCTTACCACTACGCTCGCACTTAGCAACTGAGAGTTTAGCATTAAGCGCCTCAACTAAATCGGATTTCAGTATCTCAAACTTAAGAGCAAATTCTTTCATGAGGGTTTCAAAGCCTGCATCTAGCATCGCTTTGCATTTACCCAAATCATTCCTCCCTAAATTCTTTTTGTCACACGCGTCACAACAGAAAACGATGTTAGTCGATTCATTTATCATACGCGCAGCCACTCTACTAACTTTCGTACAATCTGCGTGAAAGCCTTGGTCGCAACCCACACACACCAACGGACAGTCACCGGCAAGTATGTGTCCGGAGCACTTTACGCACTCCATGACACGTACCTTACCTTACACTTCACAGCACAAGAATATCACACACACAGGCAAATTAATATAAAAATATCAGAACGCATCCGTAAGTGACGCTTCTTCGTTGACTCAACAGCTACACACAATAAATTAAAACGTAAACAAATACTTATCCTTATACCATCAAACTATATATTAATTACCACACCCATTCAGTGAGGGTCATAATAACAACAACTGATTGGATGCTTCTCGTCAAATTCACACTTAAAAACCCGATTCAACACGGAGCTACAGATGCACAGACACACTCTAAAACTCCCTTTTTTATGAGTTAATCACTCACTTTTTTAAACAACATCCCGTTTTTATGAGTTAATCGCTCACTTTTTTAAACAAAATCCCTTTTTTATGAGAGATTTACTCACTTTTTTAAACAAAATCACTTTTTTATGAGTGATTCACTCACTTTTTTTCAACAAAATCACTTTTTTATAAGTGAATCACTCACTTTTTTACACAAAATCCCTTTTTGTATGAGTGATTCACTTACTTTTAAAACAAAATCCCTTTTTATGAGTGATTCACTCACTTTTTAAACAAAATCCCTTTTTATGAGTGATTCACTTACTTTTAAAACAAAATCCCTTTTTATGAGTGATTCACTCACTTTTTTAAACAAAATCCCTTTTATGAGTGATCCACTCATTTTTTACACAAAATCCTTTTTATGAGTGATTCACTCACTTTTTAAACAAAATCCCTTTTTATGAGTGATTCACTCACTTTAAAAAAAAATCCCTTTTTATGAGTGATTCACTCACTTTTATAAACAAAATCCCTTTTTATGAGTGATTCACTCATTTTTTTTAAACAAAATCCTTTTTTATGAGTGATTCACTCATTTTTTAAACAAAATCCTTTTTTATGAGTGATTCACTCACTTTTTAAACCAAATCCCTTTTTATGAGTGATTAACTCATTTTTAAACAAAATCCCTTTTTTATGAGTGATTCACTCACTTTTTTTAAAAAAATCCCTTTTTATGAGTGATTCAATCATTTTTTTAAACAAAATCCTTATTTCTGAGTGATTCACTCACTTTTTTAAACAAAATCTATTTTATATGGGTGATTCACTCACATTTTAATGAGTGATTCACTCACTTTGTTAAACAAAATCCCTTTTTTATGAGTGATTCACTCACTTTTTTAAACAAAATCCCTTTTTTATGAGTGATTCACTCACTTTATGAAACAAAATCCCTTTTTTATGAGTGATTCACTCACTTTTTAAAACAAAATCACTTTTTTATGAGTGAATCGCTCACTTTTTTAAACAGAATCCCTTTTATATGAGTGATTCACTCACTTTTTGAAACAAAACTCCTTTTTTATGAGTGATTCACTTACTTTTTTAAACAAAATCCCTTTTTTATGAGTGATATACTCACTTTTTTTACACAAAATCCCTTTTAATATGAGTGAATCGCTCACTCTTTTAAACAAAATCCCTTTTTTATGAGTTAATCACTCACTTTTAAAAACAAAATCACTTTTTATGAGTGATTCACTCACTTTTTTAAACAAAATCCCTTTTTTATGAGTGATTCACTCACTTTTGAAACACAATCCCTTTTTTTATGAGTGATTCACTCTTTTTTAAACAAAATCCCTTTTTATGAGTGATTCTCACTTTTGAAACAAAATCCCTTTTTATGAGTGATTCACTCACTTTTTAAACAAAATCCCTTTTTATGAGTGATTCACTCACTTTTTAAAACAAAATCACTTTTTTATGAGTGAATCGCTCACTTTTTTAAACAAAATCCCTTTTTATGAGTGATTCACTCACTTTTGAAACAAAACTCCTTTTTATGAGTGATTCACTCACTTTTTTAAACAAAATCCCTTTTTATGAGTGATTCACTCACTTTTTAAACAAAATGATGATGATGATGATGATGATGATGATGATTACCCACCTCTGACTCCTACAAAGGATTGAGATGTTCGATATATCTTGCGATAATTTGGTAAAACTACAAATATTCAAACGAGTAGATGTTTGGGAGGTGAGCAAAGGATTGAGGTATGACGAGTTATTAGCCCGATCCACACCAATCTACCAAGCTCCGAACCCGGAGTCTACTGTACGCGCGCGTGTCTCAATTCAATGTAGTCTCATTCTATTATTTTTTGTATATTTATAGTTTCGATACTTTGGTGCATTTTGAATGTAAATTAGTTAAAAAAAAAAATCATCGCATTTTAAAGGCCAAAGAAAAGAATGAAAAAAATCATCATCACCTAGAGTTAACAATTGACAATACATTTATACTACATTAGTTCTAACAAAATCAGAGCACAATTTTCTAAACTCAGATAACGAACCAGCATTGATGATTTCCTGTGGCATTCTATTGTAATACTGGATACCTCTGTGAAACAAAGAAGTTCTGGCTCCTGCAGTCATATAGTTTGGCACTCTTGGAGCATTAGCTCCCCGTGTGGGGTAATTGTGAATGTCTACTCCTCTCACAACTCTTTGCGTAAGATATGTAGGTAGACGTCTTTTATTAGATTATCAATGAATATCATTGTCTGATACGTCACTCTCTGTTTTATGGACATCCATTGTAAGACCATTCGCATTGTAACAGAAGAGGTATAACGCCCACAATCAAGGATAGCCCGCATTGTCTTATTCTGCAGCCTTTGAAGTCCCGTGAACTGTGTTTCAGTCGCCAGAAACAAAATCGAGGCACAAAAATCTAGATCAGGTCCAATAAGTGATAAATATAATTGTATCTTATCGCAACGGTTTACATCCTTTCTCAGTCTGCAAATAACTCCAACCTTTTTGGCCACCTTCTTTATAACGTTGTCAATATGGTCCGTAAATCTGAGTTTATCGTCAACTATCACTCCTAAATATTTTAAACTATTTCTATACATTTCGATACAATTTCTACAGATACATTATTTATTACTAATTGAGTGGGTAGGCTAAATAGTCTTCGACACACACCCAAGGCTTTAGTTTTCTCAGGATTCAATTTGAGTTTCTTATGTTTCAGCCACCCATCCAGTGAGTCCAGATCCTGATTGAGTTTCCTAACAATATCACAATGGTCACTACCACTAATGAAGATGACTGTGTCATCCGCAAATAAATTGATGTCGCAATGCTGTTAAACCCTTTTCATATCGTTAATATACATTAAGAAAAGTATTGGTCCTAGAACACTTCCCTGAGGTACTCCTAGGGTGTTCTCGACGGCACTTGATATTTTGTTGTTAAATACAGTTCTCTGTGTTCTGTCTTGGAGATAACTCTCGAACCATCGTAGTTCGTTGCCTTTAATGCCAAAACTCATTAACACTTTTAATAATAGTGGCCTCGAAATTGTTTCAAAGGCCCTTTTAGGTCGAGGAATACAGCAATTGTAGTCTTTTTACATTCGTTTTCATACGAAGTAGATTGCATACCAGAACTTGTTTGCAATGTTGGTTGGGAATTCTTATTTGGCGTTCATGTATTAGAGCAATCTTCACCCATATTATTTAATACCACTTGCTTTTCTACTTGTATCACATTTACCTTACCACTACGCTCGCATTTGGCAACTGAGAGTTTAGCATTAAGCGCCTCAACTAAATCGGATTTCAGTATCTCAAACTTAAGAGCAAATTCTTTCATGAGGGTTTCAAAGCCTGCATCTAGCATCGCTTTGCATTTACCCAAATCATTCCTCCCTAAATTCTTTTTGTCACACGCGTCACAACAGAAAACGATGTTAGTCGATTCATTTATCATACGCGCAGCCACTCTACTAACTTTCGTACAATCTGCGTGAAAGCCTTGGTCGCAACACACACACACCAACGGACAGTCACCGGCAAGTATGTGTCCGGAGCACTTTACGCACTCCATGACACGTACCTTACCTTACACTTCACAGCACAAGAATATCACACACACAGGCAAATTAATATAAAAATATCAGAACGCATCCGTAAGTGACGCTTCTTCGTTGACTCAACAGCTACACACAATAAATTAAAACGTAAACAAATACTTATCCTTATACCATCAAACTATATATTAATTACCACACCCATTCAGTTAGGGTCATAATAACAACAACTGATTGGATGCTTCTCGTCAAATTCATACTTAAAAACCCGATTCAACACGGAGCTACAGATGCACAGACACACTCCAAAACTCCCTTTTTTATGAGTGAATCACTAACTTTTTAAACAAAATCCCGTTTTTATGAGTGATTCACTCACTTTTTAAACAAAATCCCTTTTTTATGAGAGATATACTCACTTTTACGTCACTCATAAAGATCACTATAAAAGGGATTTTGTTTTAAAAAGTGAGTGAATCACTCATAAAAAAGGGATTTTGTTTATAATCCCTTTTTAATGAGTGATTCACTCACTTTTAAAACAAAATCCCTTTTTATGAGTGATCTCACATTTTAAACAAAATCCCTTTTTATGAGTGAATCACTCACTTTTTAAAACAAAATCTCTTTTTTATGAGTGATTCACTCACTTTTTAAACAAAATCCCTTTTTATGAGTGATTCACCCACTTTTTTAAACAAAATCCCTTTTTTATGAGTGATTCACTTATTTTTTTAAACAAAATCACTTTTTATGAGTGATTAACTCACTTTTAAACAAAATCCTTTTTATGAGTGATTCACTCATTTTTTAAACAAAATCACATTTTTATGAGTGAATCACTCACTTTTTAAAATAAAATCTCTTTTTATGAGTGATTCACTCACTTTTTAAACGAAATCCCTTTTAATGAGTGATATACTCACTTTTTTACACAAAATCCCTTTTTTTATGAGTTAATCGCTCACTCTTTTAAACAAAATCAATTTTTTATGAGTAATTCACTCACTTTTTTAAACAAAATCCCTTTTTTTATGAGTTAATCGCTCATTTTTTTAAACAAAATCCCTTTTTATAAGTGAATTGCTCACTCTTTTAAACAAAATCCCTTTTATATGAGTGATTCACTCACTTTTTTAAACAAAACCCCTTTTTTATGCGTGATTCACTCACTTTTTAAACAAAATGATGATGATGATGATGATGATGATGATGATGACCCACCTCTGACTCTTACAAAGGATTGAGATGTTCGATGTATCTTGCGATAATTTGGTAAAACTACAAATATTCAAACGAGTAGATGTTTGGGAGCTGAGCAAAGCATAGAGGTATGACGAGTTATTAGCCCGATCCACACCAATCTACCAAGCTCCGAACCCGGAGTCTACTGTACGCGCGCGTGTCTCAATTCAATGTAGTCTCATTCTATTATTTTTTGTATATTTATAGTTTTGATACTTTGGTGCATTTAGAATGTAAATTAGTTTTAAAAAAAATCATCGCATTTTAAAGGACAAAAGAAAAGAATGAAAAAATCATCATCACCTAGAGTTGACAATTGACAAAACATTTAGACTACATTAGTTCTAACAAAATCAGAGCACAATTTTCTAAACTCAGATAACGAACCAGCATTGATGATTTCCTGTGGCATTCTATTGTAATACTGGATACCTCTGTGAAACAAAGAAGTTCTGGCTCCTGCAGTCATATAGTTTGGCACTCTTGGAGCATTAGCTCCCCGTGTGGGGTAATTGTGAATGTCTACTCCTCTCACAACTCTTTGCGTAAGATATGTAGGTAGACGTCTTTTTATTAGATTATCAATGAATATCATTGTCTGATACGTCACTCTCTGTTTTATGGACATCCATTGTAAGACCATTCGCATTGTAACAGAAGAGGTATAACGCCCACAATCAAGGATAGCCCGCATTGTCTTATTCTGCAGCCTTTGAAGTCGCGTGAACTGTGTTTCAGTCGCCAGAAACAAAATAGAGGCACAAAAATCTAGATGAGGTCCAATAAGTGATAAGTATAATTGTATCTTATCGCAACGGTTTACATCCTTTCTCAGTCTGCAAATAACTCCAACCTTTTTGGCCACCTTCTTTATAACGTTGTCAATATGGTCCGTAAATCTGAGTTTATCGTCAACTATCACTCCTAAATATTTTAAACTATTTCTATACATTTCGATACAATTTCTACAGATACATTATTTATTACTAATTGAGTGGGTAGGCTAAATAGTCTTCGACACACACCCAAGGCTTTAGTTTTCTCAGGATTCAATTTGAGTTTCTTATGTTTCAGCCACCCATCCAGTGAGTCCAGATCCTGATTGAGTTTCCTAACAATATCACAATGGTCACTACCACTAATGAAGATGACTGTGTCATCCGCAAATAAATTGATGTCGCAATGCTGTTAAACCCTTTTCATATCGTTAATATACATTAAGAAAAGTATTGGTCCTAGAACACTTCCCTGAGGTACTCCTAGGGTGTTCTCGACGGCACTTGATATTTTGTTGTTAAATACAGTTCTCTGTGTTCTGTCTTGGAGATAACTCTCGAACCATCGTAGTTCGTTGCCTTTAATGCCAAAACTCATTAACACTTTTAATAATAGTGGCCTTGAAATTGTTTCAAAGGCCCTTTTTAGGTCGAGGAATACAGCAATTGTAGTCTTTTTACATTCGTTTTCATACGAAGTAGATTGCATACCAGAACTTGTTTGCAATGTTGGTTGGGAATTCTTATTTGGCGTGCATGTATTAGAGCAATCTTCACCCATATTATTTAATACCACTTGCTTTTCTACTTGTATCACATTTACCTTACCACTACGCTCGCATTTGGCAACTGAGAGTTTAGCATTAAGCGCCTCAACTAAATCGGATTTCAGTATCTCAAACTTAAGAGCAAATTCTTTCATGAGGGTTTCAAAGCCTGCATCTAGCATCGCTTTGCATTTACCCAAATCATTCCTCCCTAAATTCTTTTTGTCACACGCGTCACAACAGAAAACGATGTTAGTCGATTCATTTATCATACGCGCAGCCACTCTACTAACTTTCGTACAATCTGCGTGAAAGCCTTGGTCGCAACACACACACACCAACGGACAGTCACCGGCAAGTATGTGTCCGGAGCACTTTACGCACTCCATGACACGTACCTTACCTTACACTTCACAGCACAAGAATATCACACACACAGGCAAATTAATATAAAAATATCAGAACGCATCCGTAAGTGACGCTTCTTCGTTGACTCAACAGCTACACACAATAAATTAAAATGTAAACAAATACTTATCCTTATACCATCAAATTATATATTAATTACCACACCCATTCAGTTAGGGTCATAATAACAACAACTGATTGGATGCTTCTCGTCAAATTCACACTTAAAAACCCGATTCAACACGGAGAAACAGATGCACAGACACACTCTAAAACTCCCTTTTTTATGAGTGAATCACTCACTTTTTTAAACAAAATCACTTTTTTATGAGTGATTCACTCACTTTTTTTCAACAAAATCACTTTTTTATGAGTGAATCACTCACTTTTTTAAACAAAATCCCTTTTTTATGAGTGAATCACTCACTTTTTTAAACAAAATCCCTTTTTTATGAGTGATTCACTCACTTTTTTAAACAAAATCCCTTTTTTATGAGAGATATACTCACTTTTTTAAACAAAATCACTTTTTTATGAGTGATTCACTCACTTTTTTAAACAAAATCCCTTTTTTATGAGTGATTCACTTACTTTTTTAAACAAAATCCCTTTTTTATGAGTGAAAGACTCGTTTTTTTAAACAAAATCACTTTTTTATGAGTGATTCACTCATTTTTTTAAAACAAAATCACTTTTCATGAGTGATTCACTCACTTTTTTAAACAATATCCTTTTTTATAAGTAATTCACTCATTTTTTTAAAACAAAATCACTTTTTATGAGTGATTCACTCACTTTTTTAAACATTATCCTTTTTTATGAGTGATTCACTCATGTTTTTAAACAAAATCCCTTTTTATGAGTGAATCACTCACTTTTTAAAACAAAATCTCTTTTTATGAGTGATTCACTCACTTTTTAAAACAAAATCTCTTTTTATGAGTGATTCACTCACTTTTTAAAACAAAATCCCTTTTTTATGAGTGATTCACTCATTTTTTTAAACAAACTCACTTTTTATGAGTGATTCACTCACTTTTTAAACAAAATCCTTTTTTATGAGTGATTCACTCATGTTTTTAAACACAATCCCTTTTTTATGAGTGATTCACTCACTTTTTAAAACAAAATCTCTTTTTTATGAGTGATTCACTCACTTTTTAAACAAAATCCCTTTTTTATGAGTGATATACTCACTTTTTTACACAAAATCCCTTTTTTATGAGTTAATCGCTCACTCTTTTAAACCAAATCAATTTTTTATGAGTAATTCACTCACTTTTTTAAACAAAATCCCGTTTTCTATGAGTTAATCGCTCGTTTTTTAATCAAAATCCCTTTTTATAAGTGAATCGCTCACTCTTTTAAACAAAATCCCTTTTATATGAGTGAGTGATTCACTTACTTTTTTAAACAAAATCCCTTTTTATGAGTGATTCACTCGCTTTTTTACACAAAATCACTTTTTTTTATGAGTGATTCACTCTTTTTTTAAACAAAACTCCTTTTTATGAGTGATTCACTCACTTTTTAAACAAAATCACTTTTTATGAGTGATTCACTCACTTTTTTCAACAAAATCACTTTTTATGAGTGAATCACTCACTTTTATAAAAAAATCCCTGTTTTATGAGAGGATCGCTCACTCTTTTAAACAAAATTCCTTTTTATAAGTGAATCACTCACTTTTTAAAAAAATCCCTTTGTTATGAGTGAATTGCTCACTTTTTAAACAATATCCCTTTTATATGAGTGATTCACTCATTTTTCAAAACAAAATCCCTTTTTATGAGTGATTCACTCACTTTTTTTAAACAAAATGATGATGATTATGATGATGATGATGATGATGATGATTATGATGATGATGACCCACCTCTGACCCCTACAAAGGATTGAGATGTTCGATGTATCTTGCGATAATTTGGTAAAGCTACAGTAGATGTTTGGGAGCTGAGCAAAGCATAGAGGTATGACGAGTTATTAGCCCGATCCACACCAATCTACCAAGCTCCGAACCCGGAGTCTACTGTACGCGCGCGTGTCTCAATTCAATGTAGTCACATTCTATTATTTTTTTGTATATTTATAGTTTCGATACTTTGGTGCATTTTGAATGTAAATTAGTTAAAAAAAAAAATCATCGCATTTTAAAGGCCAAAGAAAAGAATGAAAAAAAATCATCATCACCTAGAGTTGACAATTGACAAAACATTTAGACTACATTAGTTCTAACAAAATCAGAGCACAATTTTCTAAACTCAGATAACGAACCAGCATTGATGATTTCCTGTGGCATTCTATTGTAATACTGGATACCTCTGTGAAACAAAAAAATTCTGGCTCCTGCAGTCATATAGTTTGGCACTCTTGGAGCATTAGCTCCCCGTGTGGGGTAATTGTGAATGTCTACTCCTCTCACAACTCTTTGCGTAAGATATGTAGGTAGACGTCTTTTATAAGATTATCAATGAATATCATTGTCTGATACGTCACTCTCTGTTTTATGGACATCCATTGTAAGACCATTCGCATTGTAACAGAAGAGGTATAACGCCCACAATCAAGGATAGCCCGCATTGCCTTATTTTGCAGCCTTTGAAGTCGCGTGAACTGTGTTTCAGTCGCCAGAAACAAAATCGAGGCACAAAAATCTAGATGAGGTCCAATAAGTGATAAGTATAATTGTATCCTACCGCAACGGTTTACATCCTTTCTCAGTCCGCAAATAACTCCAACCTTTTTGGCCACCTTCTTTATAACGTTGTCAATATGGTCCGTAAATCTGAGTTTATCGTCAACTATCACTCCTAAATATTTTATACTAGATACAATTTCTACAGATACATTATTTATTACTAATTGAGTGGGTAGGCTAAATAGTCTTCGACACACAACCAAGGTTTTAGTTTTCTCAGGATTCAATTTGAGTTTCTTATGTTTCAGCCACCCATCCAGTGAGTCCAGATCCTGATTGAGTTTCCTAACAATATCACAATGGTCACTACCACTAATGAAGATGACTGTGTCATCCGCAAATAAATTGATGTCGCAATGCTGTTAAACCCTTTTCATATCGTTAATATACATTAAGAAAAGTATTGGTCCTAGAACACTTCCCTGAGGTACTCCTAGGGTGTTCTTGACGGCACTTGATATTTTGTTGTTAAATACAGTTCTCTGTGTTCTGTCTTGGAGATAACTCTCGAACCATCGTAGTTCGTTGCCTTTAATGCTAAAACTCATTAATACTTTTAATAATAGTGGCCTCGAAATTGTTTCAAAGGCCCGTTTTAGATCGAGGAATACAGCAATTGTAGTATTTTCACATTCGTTTTCATACGAAGTAGATTGCATACCAGAACTTGTTTGCAATGTTGGTTGGGAATTCTTATTTGGCGTGCATGTATTAGAGCAATCTTCACCCATATTATTTAATCCCACTTGCTATTCTACTTGTATCACATTTACCTTACCACTACGCTCGCACTTAGCAACTGAGAGTTTAGCATTAAGCGCCTCAACTAAATCGGATTTCAGTATCTCAAACTTAAGAGCAAATTCTTTCATGAGGGTTTCAAAGCCTGCATCTAGCATCGCTTTGCATTTACCCAAATCATTCCTCCCTAAATTCTTTTTGTCACACGCGTCACAACAGAAAACGATGTTAGTCGATTCATTTATCATACGCGCAGCCACTCTACTAACTTTCGTACAATCTGCGTGAAAGCCTTGGTCGCAACCCACACACACCAACGGACAGTCACCGGCAGTATGTGTCCGGAGCACTTTACGCACTCCATGACACGTACCTTACCTTACACTTCACAGCACAAGAATATCACACACACAGGCAAATTAATATAAAAATATCAGAACGCATCCGTAAGTGACGCTTCTTCGTTGACTCAACAGCTACACACAATAAATTAAAACGTAAACAAATACTTATCCTTATACCATCAAACTATATATTAATTACCACACCCATTCAGTTAGGGTCATAATAACAACAACTGATTGGATGCTTCTCGTCAAATTCACACTTAAAAACCCGATTCAACACGGAGCTACAGATGCACAGACACACTCTAAAACTCCCTTTTTTATGAGTTAATCACTCACTTTTTTAAACAACATCCCGTTTTTATGAGTTAATCGCTCACTTTTTAAACAAAATCCCTTTTTTATGAGAGATTTACTCACTTTTTTAAACAAAATCACTTTTTTATGAGTGATTCACTCACTTTTTTTCAACAAAATCACTTTTTTATGAGTGAATCACTCACTTTTTTACACAAAATCCCTTTTTGTATGAGTGATTCACTTACTTTTTAAAACAAAATCCCTTTTTTATGAGTGATTCACTCACTTTTTTAAACAAAATCCCTTTTTATGAGTGATTCACTTACTTTTTAAAACAAAATCCCTTTTTCATGAGTGATTCACTCACTTTTTTAAACAAAATCCCTTTTTATGAGTGATCCACTCATTTTTTTACACAAAATCCTTTTTTATGAGTGATTCACTCACTTTTTTAAACAAAATCCCTTTTTTATGAGTGATTCACTCACTTTTAAAAAAAAAATCCCTTTTTTATGAGTGATTCACTCACTTTTATAAACAAAATCCCTTTTTATGAGTGATTCACTCATTTTTTTTAAACAAAATCCTTTTTTTATGAGTGATTCACTCATTTTTTTAAACAAAATCCTTTTTTTATGAGTGATTCACTCACTTTTTTAAACCAAATCCCTTTTTTATGAGTGATTAACTCATTTTTTAAACAAAATCCCTTTTTTATGAGTGATTCACTCACTTTTTTTAAAAAAATCCCTTTTTATGAGTGATTCAATCATTTTTTTAAACAAAATCCTTATTTCTGAGTGATTCACTCACTTTTTTAAACAAAATCTATTTTATATGGGTGATTCACTCACATTTTAATGAGTGATTCACTCACTTTGTTAAACAAAATCCCTTTTTTATGAGTGATTCACTCACTTTTTGAAACACAATCCCTTTTTTATGAGTGATTCACTCACTTTATGAAACAAAATCCCTTTTTTATGAGTGATTCACTCACTTTTTAAAACAAAATCACTTTTTTATGAGTGAATCGCTCACTTTTTTAAACAAAATCCCTTTTATATGAGTGATTCACTCACTTTTTGAAACAAAACTCCTTTTTTATGAGTGATTCACTTACTTTTTTAAACAAAATCCCTTTTTTATGAGTGATATACTCACTTTTTTTACACAAAATCCCTTTTAATATGAGTGAATCGCTCACTCTTTTAAACAAAATCCCTTTTTTATGAGTTAATCACTCACTTTTAAAAACAAAATCACTTTTTATGAGTGATTCACTCACTTTTTTAAACAAAATCCCTTTTTTATGAGTGATTCACTCACTTTTTGAAACACAATCCCTTTTTTATGAGTGATTCACTCTTTTTTTTAAACAAAATCCCTTTTTTATGAGTGATTCTCACTTTTTGAAACAAAATCCCTTTTTTATGAGTGATTCACTCACTTTTTTAAACAAAATCCCTTTTTTATGAGTGATTCACTCACTTTTTAAAACAAAATCACTTTTTTATGAGTGAATCGCTCACTTTTTTAAACAAAATCCCTTTTTTATGAGTGATTCACTCACTTTTTGAAACAAAACTCCTTTTTTATGAGTGATTCACTCACTTTTTTAAACAAAATCCCTTTTTTATGAGTGATTCACTCACTTTTTAAACAAAATGATGATGATGATGATGATGATGATGATGATTACCCACCTCTGACTCCTACAAAGGATTGAGATGTTCGATATATCTTGCGATAATTTGGTAAAGCTACAAATATTCAAACGAGTAGATGTTTGGGAGGTGAGCAAAGGATTGAGGTATGACGAGTTATTAGCCCGATCCACACCAATCTACCAAGCTCCGAACCCGGAGTCTACTGTACGCGCGCGTGTCTCAATTCAATGTAGTCTCATTCTATTATTTTTTTGTATATTTATAGTTTCGATACTTTGGTGCATTTGGAATGTAAATTAGTTAAAAAAAAAAATCATCGCATTTTAAAGGCCAAAGAAAAGAATGAAAAAAATCATCATCACCTAGAGTTAACAATTGACAATACATTTATACTACATTAGTTCTAACAAAATCAGAGCACAATTTTCTAAACTCAGATAACGAACCAGCATTGATGATTTCCTGTGGCATTCTATTGTAATACTGGATACCTCTGTGAAACAAAGAATTTCTGGCTCCTGCAGTCATATAGTTTGGCACTCTTGGAGCATTAGCTCCCCGTGTGGGGTAATTGTGAATGTCTACTCCTCTCACAACTCTTTGCGTAAGATATGTAGGTAGACGTCTTTTTTATTAGATTATCAATGAATATCATTGTCTGATACGTCACTCTCTGTTTTATGGACATCCATTGTAAGACCATTCGCATTGTAACAGAAGAGGTATAACGCCCACAATCAAGGATAGCCCGCATTGTCTTATTCTGCAGCCTTTGAAGTCCCGTGAACTGTGTTTCAGTCGCCAGAAACAAAATCGAGGCACAAAAATCTAGATCAGGTCCAATAAGTGATAAATATAATTGTATCTTATCGCAACGGTTTACATCCTTTCTCAGTCTGCAAATAACTCCAACCTTTTTGGCCACCTTCTTTATAACGTTGTCAATATAGTCCGTAAATCTGAGTTTATCGTCAACTATCACTCCTAAATATTTTATACTAGATACAATTTCTACAGATACATTATTTATTACTAATTGAGTGGGTAGGCTAAATAGTCTTCGACACACAACCAAGGCTTTAGTTTTCTCAGGATTCAATTTGAGTTTCTTATGTTTCAGCCACCCATCCAGTGAGTCCAGATCCTGATTGAGTTTCCTAACAATATCACAATGGTCACTACCACTAATGAAGATGACTGTGTCATCCGCAAATAAATTGATGTCGCAATGCTGTTAAACCCTTTTCATATCGTTAATATACATTAAGAAAAGTATTGGTCCTAGAACACTTCCCTGAGGTACTCCTAGGGTGCTCTCGACGGCACTTGATATTTTGTTGTTAAATACAGTTCTCTGTGTTCTGTCTTGGAGATAACTCTCGAACCATAGTAGTTCGTTGCCTTTAATGCCAAAACTCATTAACACTTTTAATAATAGTGGCCTCGAAATTGTTTCAAAGGCCCTTTTAGGTCGAGGAATACAGCAATTGTAGTCTTTTTACATTCGTTTTCATACGAAGTAGATTGCATACCAGAACTTGTTTGCAATGTTGGTTGGGAATTCTTATTTGGCGTGCATGTATTAGAGCAATCTTCACCCATATTATTTAATCCCACTTGCTTTTCTACTTGTATCACATTTAGGGTAAATGTACCTATAGTGGTGGTAGTACCAATAGTGGTGCTATTGCTCTAAAATGCGGTTCATATGGCAAATTAAAAGTTATTAAGTTATTTACGTTAGTGTGAAATGTTCTTTAGCCTTTTACAAAGGGTTTAAAATTTAAATGAGGCCATTCCGTTACTTAGTGACCGAAAAAATCCATTATTTTGTGAAATGGGTCAACATTTTTCAAAATCCTTAGGATTTCATAACGAAACTCATTTTTCTGTTAACGTTCTAAACGACCACATAACCACGCAATTATTAGTTTTTCAACATAACTGTTATGTAATGTTATTGTTTTACTAAAATTATTTGCCTTTTTACCATATTTATGCATTTTTAAGTGTTTTTTACCATAGTGCCATTATAGGTACACAAAACAGGCATGTTCCTATAGTGGTTATAGTTCTAAAATCAATAAATACAGGTCGTTTTAGATTTTTTCGAGGAAATTTTTGGCATGAGGTACTGTTTTCCCTAAAATAAGCAACAGAAATGATTTTTATGTAGGTAATTTACCAAAAACAGGCCAAAATTCGCTTATCTGGCTGAATGATAAATTGACTTCAAATCAAGCACACTCTTCCGGGTGTAGGTTGACGACAGGTGTGATGCAGTACTTTAGTGAATAGTTTCATCAAGCAAATTTATACATTTTTTTACGATCAAATTACGCAAGAAACCAACAATATGGCAGTAATCGTTGCTATTCATACGAAAACAGCTTCCAAACTAAGTTTCATTAATATTATACACCGTTTTTTATGCATCTTTGTTTACCACCACTATAGGAACACAATACGACGACTATAGGAACCATACCACCATTATAGGTACAACGAAGCAATCACAAAAATATGTAATTATTCGTAAATTTGATGTGTTTCATGGTAAAAATGGTTGTGATTGCGAAGATAAAACATATTCCAATTGCTATGTGTTCAAATATTCAGAAATTGTCGTTCCTGACACTTTAAATCCATTAAAACACATCGGTATCACTACAAATTGCATTTACCCTACCTTACCACTACGCTCGCACTTGGCAACTGAGAGTTTAGCATTAAGCGCCTCAACTAAATCGGATTTCAGTATCTCAAACTTAAGAGCAAATTCTTTCATGAGGGTTTCAAAGCCTGCATCTAGCATCGCTTTGCATTTACCCAAATCATTCCTCCCTAAATTCTTTTTGTCACACGCGTCACAACAGAAAACGATGTTAGTCGATTCATTTATCATACGCGCAGCCACTCTACTAACTTTCGTACAATCTGCGTGAAAGCCTTGGTCGCAACCCACACACACCAACGGACAGTCACCGGCAAGTATGTGTCCGGAGCACTTTACGCACTCCATGACACGTACCTTACCTTACACTTCACAGCACAAGAATATCACACACACAGGCAAATTAATATAAAAATATCAGAACGCATCCGTAAGTGACGCTTCTTCGTTGACTTAACAGCTACACACAATAAATTAAAACGTAAACAAATACTTATCCTTATACCATCAAGCTATATATTAATTACCACACCCATTCAGTTAGGGTCATAATAACAACAACTGATTGGATGCTTCTCGTCCAAAAACTCGCTTAAATCCCGATTCTACACGGAGCTACAAATGCACAGACACACTCTAAAACTCCCTTTTTTATCAGTGGATCACTCACTTTTTTAAACAAAATCCCTTTTTTTATGAGTGATTCACTTACTTTTTTAAAACAAAATCCCTTTTTTATGAGTGAATCACTCACATTTTTAAACAAAATCCCTTTTTTATGAGTGATTCACTCACTTTTTAGAACAAAATCACTTTTTTATGAGTGATTCACTTACTTTTTTAAAACAAAATCCCTTTTTTATGAGTGATTCACATTCTTTTTTAAACAAAATATTTTTTTTATGAGTGATTCACTCACTTTTTTAAACAAATGCCCTTTTTTATGAGTGAATCACTCTTTTTTTTAAACAAAATCCCTTTTTATGAGTGATTCACTCGTTTTTAAAACAAAATCACTTTTTTTATGAGTGATTCACTCACTTTTTAGAACAAAATCTCTTTTTTAGGAGTGATTCACTCACTTTTTAAAACAAAATCCCTTTTTATGAGTGATTCACTCACTTTTTAAAACAATATCTCTTTTTTATGAGTGATTCACTCATTTTTTAAACAAAATCACATTTTTATGAGTGATTCACTCATTTTTTTTAAAAAAAATCCCTTTTTTATGAGTGATTTACTTTTTTAAACAAAATCCCTTTTTTATGAGTCATCGACTCACTTTTTTAACAAAATCCCTTTTTATAAGTGATTCACTCTTTTTTAAAACAATATTCCTTTTTTATGAGTGATTCACTCACTTTTTTAAACAAAATCCCTCTTTATGAGTGATTCACTCACTTTTTAAAACAATATTCCTTTTTTATGAGTGATTCACTCATTTTTAAAACAAAATCACATTTTTATGAGTGATTCACTCATTTTTTAAAACAAAATCCCTTTTTTATGAGTGATTTACTTACTTTTTTAAACACAACCCTTTTTTATGAGTGATTCATTCACTTTTTTAAACAAAATCCCTTTTATATGAGTGATTCACTCATTTTTGAAACAAAATCCCTTTTATATGAGTGAAACAATCACGTTTATAAACAAAATCCCTTTTTATGAGTGATTCACTCACTTTTTAAACAAAATCACTTTTTTATGAGTGATTCACTCACTGTTTGAAACAAAATCCCTTTTAATGAGTGATTCGCTCACTTTTTTAAACAAAATCCTTTTTTATGAGTGATTCACTCACTTTTTTAAACAAAATCCCTTTGTTATGAGTGATTCACTCACTTTTTACAAAATCCCTTTTTTATGAGTGATTCACTCACTTTTTTAAACAAAATCCCTTTTTATGAGTGATTCACTCACTTTTTAAAACAATATTCCTTTTTTATGAGTGATTCACTCATTTTTTAAACAAAATCACATTTTTATGTGTTATTCACTCATTTTTTTAAACAAGTGATTCACTCACTTTTTAAACAAAATGATGATGATGATGATGATGATGATGATGATGATGATGATGATAACCCACCTCTGACCCCTACAAAGGATTGAGATGTTCGATGTATCTTGCGATAATTTGGTAAAGCTACAGTAGATGTTTGGGAGCTGAGCAAAGCATAGAGGTATCACGAGTTATTAGCCCAATCCACACCAATCTACCAAGCTCCGAACCCGGAGTCTACTGTACGCGCGCGTGTCTCAATTCAATGTAGTCTCATTCTATTAATTTTTTTGTATATTTATAGTTTTGATACTTTGGTGCATTTAGAATGTAAATTAGTTAAAAAAAAAATCATCGCATTTTAAACGCACAACTCTTTGCGTAAGATATGTAGGTAGACGTCTTTTTATTAGATTATCAATGAATATCACTGTCTGATACGTCACTCTCTGTTTTATGGACATCCATTGTAAGACCATTCGCATTGTAACAGAAGAGGTATAACGCCCACAATCAAGGATAGCCCGCATTGCCTTATTCTGCAGCCTTTGAAGTCGCGTGAACTGTGTTTCAGTCGCCAGAAACAAAATAGAGGCACAAAAATCTAGATGAGGTCCAATAAGTGATAAGTATAATTGTATCTTACCGCAACGGTTTACATCCTTTCTCAGTCTGCAAATAACTCCAACCTTTTTGGCCACCTTCTTTATAACGTTGTCAATATAGTCCGTAAATCTGAGTTTATCGTCAACTATCACTCCTAAATATTTTATACTAGATACAATTTCTACAGATACATTATTTATTACTAATTGAGTGGGTAGGCTAAATAGTCTTCGACACACACCCAAGGCTTTAGTTTTCTCAGGATTCAATTTGAGTTTCTTATGTTTCAGCCACCCATCCAGTGAGTCCAGATCCTGATTGAGTTTCCTAACAATATCACAATGGTCACTACCACTAATGAAGATGACTGTGTCATCCGCAAATAAATTGATGTCGCAATGCTGTTAAACCCTTTTCATATCGTTAATATACATTAAGAAAAGTATTGGTCCTAGAACACTTCCCTGAGGTACTCCTAGGGTGTTCTCGACGGCACTTGATATTTTGTTGTTAAATACAGTTCTCTGTGTTCTGTCTTGGAGATAACTCTCGAACCATAGTAGTTCGTTGCCTTTAATGCCAAAACTCATTAACACTTTTAATAATAGTGGCCTCGAAATTGTTTCAAAGGCCCTTTTTAGGTCGAGGAATACAGCAATTGTAGTCTTTTTACATTCGTTTTCATACGAAGTAGATTGCATACCAGAACTTGTTTGCAATGTTGGTTGGGAATTCTTATTTGGCGTTCATGTATTAGAGCAATCTTCACCCATATTATTTAATACCACTTGCTTTTCTACTTGTATCACATTTACCTTACCACTACGCTCGCACTTAGCAACTGAGAGTTTAGCATTAAGCGCCTCAACTAAATCGGATTTCAGTATCTCAAACTTAAGAGCAAATTCTTTCATGAGGGTTTCAAAGCCTGCATCTAGCATCGCTTTGCATTTACCCAAATCATTCCTCCCTAAATTCTTTTTGTCACACGCGTCACAACAGAAAACGATGTTAGTCGATTCATTTATCATACGCGCAGCCACTCTACTAACTTTCGTACAATCTGCGTGAAAGCCTTGGTCGCAACCCACACACACCAACGGACAGTCACCGGCAAGTATGTGTCCGGAGCACTTTACGCACTCCATGACACGTACCTTACCTTACACTTCACAGCACAAGAATATCACACACACAGGCAAATTAATATAAAAATATCAGAACGCATCCGTAAGTGACGCTTTTTCGTTGACTCAACAGCTACACACAATAAATTAAAACGTAAACAAATACTTATCCTTATACCATCAAACTATATATTAATTACCACACTCATTCAGTTAGGGTCATAATAACAACAACTGATAGGATGCTTCTCGTCAAAAAACCCGCTTAAATCCCGATTCAACACGGAGCTACAGATGCACAGACACACTCCAAAACTCCCTTTTTTATGAGTGAATCACTCACTTTTTTAAACAACATCCCGTTTTTATGAGTGATTCACTCACTTTTTTAAACAAAGTCCCTTTTTTATGAGAGATATACTCACTTTTTTAAACAAAATCCCTTTTTTATGAGTGATTCACTCACTTTTTAAAACAAAACCCCTTTTTTATGAGTGATCTCACTTTTTTAAACAAAATCCCTTTTTTTATGAGTGATAGACTCGTTTTTTTAAACAAAATCACTTTTTAATGAGTTATTCACTCATTTTTTTAAACAAAATCACTTTTTGTGCGTGATTCACTAACTTTTTTAAACAAAATCCTTTTTTATGAGTGATTCACTCACTTTTTAAACAAAATCCCTTTTTTATGAGTGAATCACTCACTTTTTAAAACAAAATCTCTTTTTAATGAGTGATTCATTCACTTTTTTTAACAAAATCCCTTACTATGAGTGATTCACTCACTTTTTTAAACAAAATCAATTTTAAGCGAGTGATTCGCTCACTTGTTTAAACAAAATCCCTTTTTATGAGTGAATCGCTCCCTTTTTTAAACAAAATCACTTTTTTATGAGTGATTCAATCATTTTTTTAATTAAAATCCCTATAAGAGTGATTCACCCACTTTTATAAACAAAATCACTTTTTTATGAGTGATTCACTCACTTTTTTAAACAAAATTTCTTTTTCATGAGTGATTCACTCAATCTTTTAAACAAAATCCCTTTTTTATGAGTGATTCAACCATTTTTTTAAACAAAATAACTTTTTTTATGAGTGATTCACTCACTTTTTTAAACAAAATCCCTTTTTTATGAGTGATTCACTCACTTTTTAAACAAAATAACTTTTTCATGCGTGATTCACTTAAGTTTTAAAACAAAATCCCTTTTTATGAGTGAATCGCTCACTTTTTGAGACAAAATCCCTTTTTATGAGCGATTCACTCACTTTTTAATACCAAATCCCTTTTTTATGAGTGATTCACTCACTTTTTTAAACAAAATCCCTTTTTAATGAGTGATTCACTAATTTTTTAAAACAAAATCACTTTTTTATGAGTGAATCACTCACTTTTTAAAAAAAAATCCCTTTTTTTATTAGTGAATCACTCACTTTTTTAAACGAAATCCCTTTTTTTTGAGTGATTCACTCTTTTTTTTAAACAAAATCCCTTTTTTATGAGTGAATCACTCACTTTTTTAAACAAAATCCCTGTTTTATGAGTGATTCACCCACTTTTTTTAAACAAAATCCGTTTTTTATGAGTGATTCACTTAAATTTTTAAACAAATTCCCTTGTTTTGAGTGAATCGCTCAATTTTTTAAGAAAATTACTTTTTATGAGTGATTCACTCAATTTTTAAAACAAAATTCCTTTTTTATGAGTGATTCACTCACTTTTTAAACAAAATGATGATGATGATGATGACGATGTTGATGATGACCCACCTCTGACCCCTACAAAGGATTGAGATGTTCGATGTATCTTGCGATAATTTGGTAAAGCTACAGTAGATGTTTGGGAGCTGAGCAAAGCATAGAGGTATCACGAGTTATTAGCCCAATCCACACCAATCTACCAAGCTCCGAACCCGGAGTCTACTGTACGCGCGCGTGTCTCAATTCAATGTAGTCTCATTCTATTAATTTTTTTGTATATTTATAGTTTTGAAACTTTGGTGCATTTAGAATGTAAATTAGTTTAAAAAAATTCATCGCATTTTAAAGGACAAAAGAAAAGAATGAAAAAAATCATCATCACCTAGAGTTGACAATTGACAATACATTTAGACTACATTACTTACTTACTTATCCGGCGCTACAACCGCTTTGCAGTCTTGGCCTGCCTCAGGAGTGTCCGAAACTGCTCACGGTCTCGCGCCTTCGTCTGCCAGTCCGTTATCCCGGCCTTAATGGCGGACGCCTCCACGCCATCTTGCCATCTCAATTTGGGCCTACCACGCCTCCTCTGTCCTTGTGGACGGCCTAAAAAGACTTTACGGGCTGGGTCGTCCGTTTCCATGCGTACAACATGGCCAGCCCACCGGAGCCTGGCGAGCTTTATACGCTGTACGACAGTGAGGTCGCCGTACATCTCGTATAGCTCGTCATTATAGCGGCTCCTCCATTGTCCTTCCACACATACGGGGCCAAGTATCCTTCTGAGCATCTTCCTCTCGAACGCGGCTAAAAGGGCTTCGTCAGATTTGGACAGTGTCCATGTCTCAGAGGCGTATGTGAGCACTGGTACTATATAGGTACTATATAGTCCCAGCTTCGTCCGTCGCGACAGGTTCTTTGAGGTGAACTGCTTTTTCAGGCTGTAGAATGACCGGTTGGCAGCCAGCATCCTTGCGCGCAACTCAACTTCCATACTGTTGTCGTTGCTGACCTTTGACCCAAGATAGGTGAATTCTGGGACGACTTCAAAAGTGCGTTCACCTATCTGTACATCACGCCTACGTAGATTTGGATTATTTATTGGTAGGTCCGCTGATGTTGCCACCATCAGTTTGGTCTTTGCCTCGTTTATCTGCAATCCGAGGTTCTCTGCCGCCTGCTCAATCCCTTGGTAGGCTTCTGCTACATAGGAGAGCCGCAGACCAATGATGTCTATATCATCAGCGTATGCCAGGATCTGGGTTGACTTATAGAAGATGGTTCCCGTAGTCTCCACCCTCGAGTCGCGGATGGCCCTCTCTAGCGCCAAGTTGAATAGGAGACAGGCAAGCCCGTCCCCCTGGCGCAGACCCTTGGTGGTAGCAAAAGGTCCTGAGAGTTTTCCATCCACCCTCACCTGGCATGTGACGTTGGTCATAGTCATTGTAACTAGCCTTATCAGTTTGGCCGGGATTCCAAATGAGCTCATAGCGTCGTACAGTTTTACCCTGGCTATGCTATCGTATGCGGCTTTGAAATCTATGAAGAGATGGTATGTGTCATTTCTGTATTCAGCCATCTTCTCCAAGATCTGCCGCATGGTGAAGATCTGATCAGTGGTTGATTTTCCGTTTCGGAATCCTCTTTGATAGTTTTCGACTATCTCTTCGACGTGCGGGACAAGGCGATCCTGAAGGATCAGGGAGAATATTTTATAGGCAGTATTCAACACCGTAATAACCCTGTAGTTGTTGCAGTCCAACCTGTCTCCCTATCTTGTATATGGGGTAGATGATGCCGAGATTCCAATCACGAGGCATCGATTCGCTATCCCACACCTCAGTAACAATTTGATGAATCTCGTTTTCTAGTCGTGCACCTCCATTCTTGACCAGTTCGGCCGCAATTCCGTCGGTTCCGGGTGCCTTATTATTTTTCAGCCGACGGATAGCCTTTCGTGTTTCTTCTATGCTAGGTGGCAGTAGCATGACATTATCTGCTAGTGGCGCTTCTAGCTGTTCGCTAAACTGGTCATTGAGTAATTCATCAAAGTACTGAGCCCACCGCGAGAGGACCTCTGGCTGGTTACTGACCAGATCTCCATCCTTGTTGCGACAGCAGGTTACCTTAGGTACAACGTTGTTTCGATGACCTGCTATCGCTTGGTAAAACTTTCGTGTCGGTCCGTGCGCCTCTCTGGTTTGCTCGAGTTCCCGCATGTTTTGCTCTTCCAAAGCATGCTTCTTGGAGCGGTGAACTCGTTTCTCTTCGCGTCTGAGCCGTGAATATTCCTCTGCGCATGCCCGCGTTCTATGGCGTTGCTGCATTGCTCGGTATGCAGTATTCTTACGTTCGGTCACTTGTCTGCATTCATCGTCGAACCAGCCAGATTTGGTGTTGCCACGACTTGGTGGGAGTATATTTCTTGCACAGTTTATTATTTTTGTTTTTAGAGCGTTCCACCTCTCGCTCGTAGTTTCGTATCTGTCTTCTGGTAGTAGAGACTCTTCTAAAGCGGTTTTGAATTCCTGTTGGACAGCAATGTCCCTTAGAGAGTCCGTGTTGAGCCGAGCCTGCGTGTTTTCTCCGCCCCCATTGGCGCGGGGGCGGGCGATTCTACAACGTATCACTAAGCCAACCAAGTAGTGATCGGAATCGATATTGGCTCCTCGATAAGTTCTGACGTTTAACAGGCTCGACTGTCGTCGGCGGCTTATTAACACGTGGTCGATCTGGTTGAAGGATTCTCCACCCGGGTGCGCCCACGTCATTTTGTGGATGTCCCTCCGCGCAAATTTGGTACTTCCTACAACCAGATTGTTCGCTGCGGCGAACTGGACCAATCTACTACCATTATCGTTACTGTGCTCATGCAGACTGTGACAGCCAGTGTATTGGCGGTACATTGGCTCCCTACCGACTTTTGCGTTGAAGTCCCCCAGGATGATTTTGAGGTCATGCCTGGGGCACGCATCTATAGTTCTAGCGAGGCGGCCGTAAAAAGGTCCTTCTCCTCTTCCTCTTTATCTTCGGTAGGGGCGTGAACGTTTATGAGGCTTATATTAAAAATTTGCCTCGCATGCGCAGGGTGCATAGCCTATCGTTTATAGCCTTGAAATCTATGATTACGGATTTCAGCCGGGGACCTACGGCGAAACCCGTTCCGAGCACGTGGTGGCGGTCGTGGCAGCTGTAGTAAATGTCGTAGCATTGCTTACCACGCCTGTTGTGCACACCGTTCCCTAGCCACCGAATCTCTTGTAGAGCTACGAGGTCCATGCTCAGTGTGGCTAGGGCGTCATCAAGTTGTTTCAAGGCTCCGGTTTGCTAAAAGTGCGTACGTTCCATGAGCCCATTTTTATCGTTGTCCGGGGGCATTGCGTTGGGTCGGTATCGTTAAGTCCGTTTCGTATCCTTCTGATGCTTTCTGTAGTCAGTTGTTACGTGAGACTGGGTGACTAGCCCTGCGCCCACGTGGCCGTTTTATTTTGCGTCGGGTTGCCCCCCCGACGTTCAGGCACCCAGTTTCCCGGGATACCCACCCCCCTCCTGGTTCGCCATATGCCACCATCCGCCCAAGGGGTTGGATCTAGCCCGTGCACCCAAGCTAGGATATATGGAGGCACATGTTACCACTCTGCACGACGAGGACGTGTCAGAATAGGAGTTGGATGGGAGAGCCTGTGTTATCCCTCGGAGGGCTTCGGATCCCATCCCATTACAGAGTAAAGTACTTTTACTTTTACTCTGTTCTTTTACAGAGTACTTTTAATAATAGTGGCCTCGAAATTGTTTCAAAGGCCCTTTTTAGGTCGAGGAATACAGCAATTGTAGTCTTTTTACATTCGTTTTCATACGAAGTAGATTGCATACCAGAACTTGTTTGCAATGTTGGTTGGGAATTCTTATTTGGCGTGCATGTATTAGAGCAATCTTCACCCATATTATTTAATCCCGCTTGCTTTTCTACTTGTATCACATTTACCTTACCACTACGCTCGCACTTGGCAACTGAGAGTTTAGCATTAAGCGCCTCAACTAAATCGGATTTCAGTATCTCAAACTTAAGAGCAAATTCTTTCATGAGGGTTTCAAAGCCTGCATCTAGCATCGCTTTGCATTTACCCAAATCATTCCTCCCTAAATTCTTTTTGTCACACGCGTCACAACAGAAAACGATGTTAGTCGATTCATTTATCATACGCGCAGCCACTCTACTAACTTTCGTACAATCTGCGTGAAAGCCTTGGTCGCAACCCACACACACCAACGGACAGTCACCGGCAAGTATGTGTCCGGAGCACTTTACGCACTCCATGACACGTACCTTACCTTACACTTCACAGCACAAGAATATCACACACACAGGCAAATTAATATAAAAATATCAGAACGCACCCGTAAGTGACGCTTCGTCGTTGACTCAACAGCTACACACAATAAATTAAAACGTAAACAAATACTTATCCTTATACCATCAAACTATATATTAATTACCACACCCATTCAGTTAGGGTCATAATAACAACAACTGATTGGATGCTTCTCGTCAAAAAACCCGCTTAAATCCCGATTCAACACGGAGCTACAGATGCACAGACACACTCTAAAACTCCCTTTTTTATGAGTGAATCACTCACTTTTTTAAACAACATCCAGTTTTTATGAGTGATTCACTCACTTTTTTAAACAAAATCCCTTTTTTATGAGAGATATACTCACTTTTTTAAACAAAATCCCTTTTTTATGAGTGATTCACTCACTTTTTAAAACAAAATCCCTTTTTTATGAGTAATCTCACTTTTTTAAACAAAATCCCTTTTTTTATGAGTGATAGAGTAGTTTTTTTTAAACAAAATCACTTTTTAATGAGTGATTCACTCATTTTTTTTAAACAAAATCACTTTTTATGAGTGATTCACTCACTTTTTTAAACAAAATCCTTTTTTATGAATGATTCACTCACTTTTTAAACAAAATCCCTTTTTTATGAGTGAATCACTCACTTTTCAAAACAAAATCTCTTTTTAATGAGTGATTCACTCACTTTTTTAAACAAAATCCCTTATTATGAGTGATTCACTCACTTTTTTAAACCAAACCAATTTTAAGCGAGTGATTCACTCACTTTTTAAACAAAATCCCTTTTTATGAGTGAATCGCTCCCTTTTTTAAACAAAATCACTTTTTTATGAGTGATTCATTCACTTTTTTAAACAAAATCCCTATTTTATGAGTGATTCATCCACTTTTTAAACAAAATCACTTTTTTATGAGTGTATCACTCACTTTTTTGAACAAAATCACTTTTTAATGAGTGATTTACTCACTTTTTAAACGAAATCCCTTTTTTATGAGTATTTCACTCACTTTTTAAAACAAAATCCCTTTGGTTTTGAGTGAATCGCTAACTTTTTTTTTTAACCAAATCACTTTTTTATGAGTGATATACTCACTTTTTTAAACAAAATCCCTTTTTAATGAGTGATTTACTAATTTTTTAAAACAAAATCACTTTTTTATGAGTGAATCACTCACTTTTTAAAACAAAATCCCTTTTTTATGAGTGAATCACTCACTTTTTTAAACAAAATCCCTTTTTTATGAGTGATTCACTCTTTTTTTTAAACAAAATCACTTTTTTATGAGTGAATCACTCACTTTTTTAAACAAAATCCCTTTTTAATGAGTGATTCACCCACTTTTTTTAAACAAAATCCGTTTTTTATGAGTGATTCACTTAAATTTTTAAACAAATTCCCTTGTTATGAGTGAATCGCTCACTTTTTAAAACAAAATTACTTTTTTATGAGTGATTCACTCACTTTTTAAAACAAAATTCCTTTTTAATGAGTGATTCACTCACTTTTTAAACAAAATGATGATGATGATGATGACGATGATGATGATGACCCACCTCTGACCCCTACAAAGGATTGAGATGTTCGATGTGTCTTGCGATAATTTGGTAAAGCTACAAATATTCAAACAAGTAGATGTTTGGGAGCTGAGCAAAGCATAGAGGTATGACGAGTTATTAGCCCGATCCACACCAATCTACCAAGCTCCGAACCCGGAGTCTACTGTACGCGCGCGTGTCTCAATTCAATATAGTCTCATTCTATTAATTTTTTTGTATATTTATAGTTTTGAAACTTTGGTGCATTTAGAATGTAAATTAGTTTAAAAAAAATCATCGCATTTTAAAGGCCATAGAAAAGAATGAAAAAAAATCATCATCACCTAGAGTTGACAATTGACAAAACATTTAGACTACATTAGTTCTAACAAAATCAGAGCACAATTTTCTAAACTCAGATAACGAACCAGCATTGATGATTTCCTGTGGCATTCTATTGTAATACTGGATACCTCTGTGAAACAAAGAATTTCTGGCTCCTGCAGTCATATAGTTTGGCACTCTTGGAGCATTAGCTCCCCGTGTGGGGTAATTGTGAATGTCTACTTCTCTCACAACTCTTTGCGTAAGATATGTAGGTAGACGTCTTTTATTAGATTATCAATGAATATCATTGTCTGATACGTCACTCTCTGTTTTATGGACATCCATTGTAAGACCATTCGCATTGTAACAGAAGAGGTATAACGCCCACAATCAAAGATAGCCCGCATTGCCTTATTCTGCAGCCTTTGAAGTCGCGTGAACTGTGTTTCAGTCGCCAGAAACAAAATCGAGGCACAAAAATCTAGATGAGGTCCAATAAGTGATAAGTATAATTGTATCCTACCGCAACGGTTTACATCCTTTCTCAGTCTGCAAATAACTCCAACCTTTTTGGCCACCTTCTTTATAACGTTGTCAATATGGTCCGTAAATCTGAGTTTATCGTCAACTATCACTCCTAAATATTTTATACTAGATACAATTTCTACAGATACATTATTTATTACTAATTGAGTGGGTAGGCAATAGTCTTCGACACACACCCAAGGCTTTAGTTTTCTCAGGATTCAATTTGAGTTTCTTATGTTTCAGCCACCCATCCAGTGAGTCCAGATCCTGATTGAGTTTCCTATCAATATCACAATGGTCACTACCACTAATGAAGATGACTGTGTCATCCGCAAATAAATTGATGTCGCAATGCTGTTAAACCCTTTTCATATCGTTAATATACATTAAGAAAAGTATTGGTCCTAGAACACTTCCCTGAGGTACTCCTAGGGTGCTCTCGACGGCACTTGATATTTTGTTGTTAAATACAGTTCTCTGTGTTCTGTCTTGGAGATAACTCTCGAACCATAGTAGTTCGTTGCCTTTAATGCCAAAACTCATTAACACTTTTAATAATAGTGGCCTCGAAATTGTTTCAAAGGCCCTTTTTAGGTCGAGGAATACAGCAATTGTAGTCTTTTTACATTCGTTTTCATACGAAGTAGATTGCATACCAGAACTTGTTTGCAATGTTGGTTGGGAATTCTTATTTGGCGTGCATGTATTAGAGCAATCTTCACCCATATTATTTAATCCCACTTGCTTTTCTACTTGTATCACATTTAGGGTAAATGTACCTATAGTGGTGGTAGTACCAATAGTGGTGCTATTGCTCTAAAATGCGGTTCATATGGCAAATTAAAAGTTATTAAGTTATTTACGTTAGTGTGAAATGTTCTTTAGCCTTTTACAAAGGGTTTAAAATTTAAATGAGGCCATTCCGTTACTTAGTGACCGAAAAATCCATTATTTTGTGAAATGGGTCAACATTTTTCAAAATCCTTAGGATTTCATAACGAAACTCATTTTTCTGTTAACGTTCTAAACGACCACATAACCACGCAATTATTAGTTTTTCAACATAACTGTTATGTAATGTTATTGTTTTACTAAAATTATTTGCCTTTTTACCATATTTATGCATTTTTAAGTGTTTTTACCATAGTGCCATTATAGGTACACAAAACAGGCATGTTCCTATAGTGGTTATAGTTCTAAAATCAATAAATACAGGTCGTTTTAGATTTTTTCGAGGAAATTTTTGGCATGAGGTACTGTTTTCCCTAAAATAAGCAACAGAAATGATTTTTATGTAGGTAATTTACCAAAAACAGGCCAAAATTCGCTTATCTGGCTGAATGATAAATTGACTTCAAATCAAGCACACTCTTCCGGGTGTAGGTTGACGACAGGTGTGATGCAGTACTTTAGTGAATAGTTTCATCAAGCAAATTTATACATTTTTTTACGATCAAATTACGCAAGAAACCAACAATATGGCAGTAATCGTTGCTATTCATACGAAAACAGCTTCCAAACTAAGTTTCATTAATATTATACACCGTGTTTTATGCATCTTTGTTTACCACCACTATAGGAACACAATACGACGACTATAGGAACCATACCACCATTATAGGTACAACGAAGCAATCACAAAAATATGTAATTATTCGTAAATTTGATGTGTTTCATGGTAAAAATGGTTGTGATTGCGAAGATAAAACATATTCCAATTGCTATGTGTTCAAATATTCAGAAATTGTCGTTCCTGACACTTTAAATCCATTAAAACACATCGGTACCACTACAAATTGCACCACTATTGGTACATTTACCCTACCTTACCACTACGCTCGCACTTGGCAACTGAGAGTTTAGCATTAAGCGCCTCAACTAAATCGGAGTTCAGTATCTCAAACTTAAGAGCAAATTCTTTCATGAGGGTTTCAAAGCCTGCATCTAGCATCGCTTTGCATTTACCCAAATCATTCCTCCCTAAATTCTTTTTGTCACACGCGTCACAACAGAAAACGATGTTAGTCGATTCATTTATCATACGCGCAGCCACTCTACTAACTTTCGTACAATCTGCGTGAAAGCCTTGGTCGCAACCCACACACACCAACGGACAGTCACCGGCAAGTATGTGTCCGGAGCACTTTACGCACTCCATGACACGTACCTTACCTTACACTTCACAGCACAAGAATATCACACACACAGGCAAATTAATATAAAAATATCGGAACGCATCCGTAAGTGACGCTTCTTCGTTGACTCAACAGCTACACACAATAAATTAAAACGTAAACAAATACTTATCCTTATACCATCAAACTATATATTAATTACCACACCCATTCTGTTAGGGTCATAATAACAACAACTGATTGGATGCTTCTCGTCAAAAACCCCGCTTGAATCCCGATTCAACACGGAGCTACAGATGCACAGACACACTCTAAAACTCCCTTTTTTATGAGTGAATCACTCACTTTTTTAAACAACATCCCGTTTTTATGAGTGATTCACTCACTTTTTTAAACAAAATCCCGTTTTTATGAGAGATATACTCACTTTTTTAAACAAAATCCCTTTTTTATGAGTGATTCACTCACTTTTTAAAACAAAATCCCTTTTTTATGAGTGATCTCACTTTTTTAAACAAAATCCCTTTTTTTATGAGTGATAGACTCGTTTTTTTAAACAAAATCACTTTTTAATGAGTTATTCACTCATTTTTTTTAAACAAAATCACTTTCTATGAGTGATTCACTCACTTTTTTAAACAAAATCCTTTTTTATGAGTGATTCACTCACTTTTTTAAACAAAATCCTTTTTTATCAGTGATTCACTCACTTTTTAAACAAAATCTCTTTTTCATGAGTGATTCACTCACTTTTTTTAACAAAATCCCTTATAATGAGTGAATCACTCACTTTTTTAAACAAAATCAATTTTAAGCGAGAAATTCACTCACTTGTTTAAACAAAATCCGTTTTTATGAGTGAATCGCTCACTTTTTTAAACAAAATCACTTTTTTATGAGTGATTCACTCACTTTTTTAAACAAAATCACTTTTTTATGAGTGATTCACTCACTTTTTTAAACAAAATCACTTTTTTATGAGTGATTCACTCACTTTTTTAAACACAATTTCTTTTTCATGAGTGATTCACTCACTCTTTTAAACAAAATCCCTTTTTTAAGAGTGATTCAACCATTTTTTTAAACAAAATAACTTTTTTATGAGTGATTCACTCACTTTTTAAAACAAAATCCCTTTTTTATGAGTGATTCACTCACTTTTTTAAACAAAATAACTTTTTCATGCGTGATATACTCGCTTTTTAAAATAAAATCCCTTTTATATAAGTGATTCTCTCACTTTATTATGAGTGATTCACTCACTTTTTTAAACAAAATCCGTTTTTTATGAGTGATTCACTTATTTTTTAAAACAAAATCACTTTTTAATGAGTGAATCACTCACTTTTTAAAACAAAATCCCTTTTTTATGAGTGAATCACTCACTTTTTTAAACGAAATCCCTTTTTTATGAGTGATTCACTCTTTTTTTTAAACAAAATCACTTTTTTATGAGTGAATCACTCACTTTTTTAAACAAAATCCCTTTTTAATGAGTGATTCACCCACTTTTTTAAACAAAATCCGTTTTTTATGAGTGATTCACTTAAATTTTTAAACAAATTCCCTTTTTATGAGTGAATCGCTCACTTTTTTCAAGAAAATTACTTTTTTATGAGTGATGCACTCAATTTTTAAACAAAATCCCTTTTTTATGAGTGATTCACTCACTTTTTTAAAACAAAATCACTTTTTTATGCGTGAATCACTCACTTTTTAAAACCAAAGCCCTTTTTATGAGTGATTCACTCACTTTTTAAACAAAATGATGATGATGATGATGACGATGATGATGATGACCCACCTCTGACCCCTACAAAGGATTGAGATGTTCGATGTATCTTGCGATAATTTGGTAAAGCTACAGTAGATGTTTGGGAGCTGAGCAAAGCATAGAGGTATGACGAGTTATTAGCCCGATCCACACCAATCTACCAAGCTCCGAACCCGGAGTCTACTGTACGCGCGCGTGTCTCAATTCAATGTAGTCTCATTCTATTAATTTTTTGTATATTTATAGTTTTGAAACTTTGGTGCATTTAGAATGTAAATTAGTTTAAAAAATTCATCGCATTTTAAAGGACAAAAGAAAAGAATGAAAAAATCATCATCACCTAGAGTTGACAATTGACAATACATTTAGACTACATTACTTACTTACTTATCCGGCGCTACAACCGCTTTGCGGTCTTGGCCTGCCTCAGGAGTGTCCGAAACTGCTCACGGTCTCGCGCCTTCGTCTGCCAGTCCGTTATCCCGGCCTTAATGGCGGACGCCTCCACGCCATCTTGCCACCTCAATTTGGGCCTACCACGCCTCCTCTGTCCTTGTGGACGGCCTAAAAGACTTTACGGGCTGGGTCGACTACATTAGTTCTAACAAAATCAGAGCACAATTTTCTAAACTCAGATAACGAACCAGCATTGATGATTTCCTGTGGCATTCTATTGTAATACTGGATACCTCTGTGAAACAAAGAATTTCTGGCTCCTGCAGTCATATAGTTTGGCACTCTTGGAGCATTAGCTCCCCGTGTGGGGTAATTGTGAATGTCTACTTCTCTCACAACTCTTTGCGTAAGATATGTAGGTAGACGTCTTTTTATTAGATTATCAATGAATATCATTGTCTGATACGTCACTCTCTGTTTTATGGACATCCATTGTAAGACCATTCGCATTGTAACAGAAGAGGTATAACGCCCACAATCAAGGATAGCCCGCATTGCCTTATTCTGAAGCCTTTGAAGTCGCGTGAACTGTGTTTCAGTCGCCAGAAACAAAATCGAGGCACAAAAATCTAGATGAGGTCCAATAAGTGATAAGTATAATTGTATCCTACCGCAACGGTTTACATCCTTTCTCAGTCTGCAAATAACTCCAACCTTTTTGGCCACCTTCTTTATAACGTTGTCAATATGGTCCGTAAATCTGAGTTTATCGTCAACTATCACTCCTAAATATTTTATACTAGATACAATTTCTACAGATACATTATTTATTACTAATTGGGTAGGCTAAATAGTCTTCGACACACAACCAAGGCTTTAGTTTTCTCAGGATTCAATTTGAGTTTCTTATGTTTCAGCCACCCATCCAGTGAGTCCAGATCCTGATTGAGTTTCCTAACAATATCACAATGGTCACTACCACTAATGAAGATGACTGTGTCATCCGCAAATAAATTGATGTCGCAATGCTGTTAAACCCTTTTCATATCGTTAATATACATTAAGAAAAGTATTGGTCCTAGAACACTTCCCTGAGGTACTCCTAGGGTGCTCTCGACGGCACTTGATATTTTGTTGTTAAATACAGTTCTCTGTGTTCTGTCTTGGAGATAACTCTCGAACCATAGTAGTTCGTTGCCTTTAATGCCAAAACTCATTAACACTTTTAATAATAGTGGCCTCGAAATTGTTTCAAAGGCCCTTTTTAGGTCGAGGAATACAGCAATTGTAGTCTTTTTACATTCGTTTTCATACGAAGTAGATTGCATGCCAGAACTTGTTTGCAATGTTGGTTGGGAATTCTTATTTGGCGTTCATGTATTAGAGCAATCTTCACCCATATTATTTAATCCCACTTGCTTTTCTACTTGTATCACATTTACCTTACCACTACGCTCGCACTTAGCAACTGAGAGTTTAGCATTAAGCGCCTCAACTAAATCGGATTTCAGTATCTCAAACTTAAGAGCAAATTCTTTCATGAGGGTTTCAAAGCCTGCATCTAGCATCGCTTTGCATTTACCCAAATCATTCCTCCCTAAATTCTTTTTGTCACACGCGTCACAACAGAAAACGATGTTAGTCGATTCATTTATCATACGCGCAGCCACTTGATAAATATCAACATCAAATTTCAAGGCCATTTAAATAGTGCAAGATGGCTTTATTTGGATGAAACATGGCCGTAACAACGATAATAGATGGCAACAAAACTCAACATCTAATTTCAAGGCCATTGAAATAGTGCAAGATGGCTTCATTTGAATGAAACATGGCCGTAACAACGATAATAGGTGGCAACAAAACTCAACATCAAATTTCAAGGCCATTCAAATAGTGCAAGATGGCTTCATTTGGATGAAACATGGCCGTAACAACGATAATAGATGGCAACAAAACTCAACATCAAATTTCAAGGCCATTGAAATAGTGCAAGATGGCTTCATTTGGATGAAACATGGCCGTAACAACGATAATAGATGAAAACAAAACTCAACAACAAATTTCAAGGCCATTGAAATAGTGCAAGATGGCTTCATTTGGATGAAACATGGCCGTAACAACGATAATAGATGGCAACAAAACTCAACATCAAATTTCAAGGCCATTCAAATATTGCAAGATGGCTTCATTTGGATGAAACATGGCCGTAACAACGATAATAGATGGCAACAAAATTCAACATCAAATTTCAAGACCAATGAAATAGTGCAAAATGGCTTCATTTGGATGAAACATGGCCGTAACAACGATAATAGATGGCAACAAAACTCAACATCTAATTGCAAGGCCATTGAAATAGTGCAAGATGGCTTCATTTGGATGAAACATGGCCGTAACAACGATAATAGATGGCAACAAAACTCAACATCAAATTTCAAGGTCATACAAATAGTGCAAGATGGACATACACATTTGAATGTTGTCAACAAAGCGTGTCTTCTGCTATCGCTCCGCATTTATCCGCTTTTTTATTGGTGTAATCTGATTTTGCTCTAATCAACACCAGTTTTAGTGTGTCCATAAGTGTAGTCTCGTGACCCTGCCATCGTGTTCCTGACGAAAACCACCGTGTTCGCGATATATTTGGCTTTTATTTGTGGCTGCTTCGACGTTCATCTGTAGCGGCATCTAAAATGGAGGATGTGTGTTATGCATGTTCAGAAGCATTGGGCCCGGTTGAAGGGTCAATTACGTGCCTATATTGTGAGGGTACATACCATCTGGTGTGCACTAAGGTGCCTATATCGGTCATCGATGAAGTGAAACGGATGGCTTCCCTGCACTGGAGTTGCATTGGGTGTACTAACGCCATCGGGAATCCGCGTAGCAAGGCGGTCAAGGGCATGGGTATGCAGGTTGGGTTTCAGGCAGCCCTCACAGCTGCTGTTGATGCCATGAAGGCTAGCTTGGTCCCACCGGTAATACAGGAGATTCGGGATGGCTTTGCCGGAATCGCCACGGCTCATTCGGCATCCTTGCAGCATAGCAATCAATTGCTCCCAGATGCACTACCAAACGGAAAAAGACGAAGATTATTTTGTGATGCAGTTGCATCCTCAGATGCCGTGTTTGTTGACAGTGTTGACAATATCAAACGTCACAAATACAAACAACACTCACCGGATCGATCCTCCTTCACTACCACCAATAATCACAGGTACTAATACAACCTCCGCTTCAATACCAACAGTTTCACAGACACCAAGAACCGATTATTTATGGCTGCATCTTTCAAGGTTGGCTGCGTCCGTCACCATAGAGCAAGTTGTCTCGTTGGTGTGTTTGCAGTTGGACACTGCAGACGCAATTGCTTTTAGCCTGCTAAAAGCAGGAACGGTTCCTAGCCCATTGAGTGCTGTATCGTTCAAGGTCAGAATCCCTGCTGCCCTTCGTAGTAAGGCACTTAACGCAGCCTCCTGGCCGGTCGGGCTCGGTGTGCGTGAGTTCATTTCACTCCCGCCGCGATCTCTACATTCACGAACACAACACACGAACACTTACACACCGATACCGCAACAACCCCGTACTCAGCAGACACCGGCACCACAACAGCCTCGCACTCAACACTCACCGGCACCATAGCAGCCTTGTACCCAACACAATAATCCCCACAACAATCCATACTCACCGGCACATATCCATGAACCCGCACGAACACAAACCGAACAATCACCAACCGATATGAACTGCACTCTCCCTTCACCCACTCTTCCGTCCACGTCACGTTCAAAAACACTTCAAACTACACTGGTTCAATTTTTTCCGAAGTAACCGCACTACAGCAGCGCACCCATATTTTGCGCATACGGCTCGAGCAAATCCTTCGACAACAAACACAATACACTCACCTTCTACGATAAGCTCGCTCAATTGCAACACCACAGCGCCTACTAACACTACGCAACAAGCACCCACTGATCGAGCGGCTTGTATCACTGTGTACTATCAGAATGTGCGTGGCCTGCGTTCTAAAGCCGATGAATTCCGTTTGTCGGTTCTTGAGACGGAATACGATGTATTGGTACTCACTGAAACTTGGCTTGATCCCTGTATTCCCACCGCTCTCCTTCTAGGAGATGAGTATCGTGTTTACCGATGCGACCGGGATGCCAATAACAGCTCTCACTCTCGTGGGGATGGTGTTTTAATTGCATGCAACGTTTCTCTTCTCTCTTATGTGCTTCCTACGTTGCCGCAACTGTTAGAACTCACTTGCGTATGTATTCACTTATGCGACCACCGTTTGTTTATTGCCGCTGCCTACCTGCCTCCTAACCATAGCATGAATGAGGAGAAAATAAGTGCATTGATCGACTTCGTTGCTAATATCTGCACTACTCTTGGTCCGAGAGACAGGTTCATGCTTATTGGTGATTTCAACCAGTCTACGCTATCCTGGACATCGGCGTCAGAGGAAAATGGAGCTGCTTTTGATTTCTATGAGCCTCATGCACGCTCCGCGCGCAGTGTCCAGTTCGTTGATGGTTTGCATCAGAGTGGACTATACCAGCTTAACTTCAATACTAACTCATCGGGGCGAATACTTGACCTAATTTACGCAAATTGGCCAGCTACATCTACATGTTCTTCAATACGTGTCTGTGAATATCCCCTTACTACTATCGACGAACACCACCCTCCGCTTGACTTTGATTTGGACAACGTAGCCCCAGTTACGATCGCTACAGCCATTGTTGCTGATAAAAGGCTGAATTATGCTCGTGTTGACCTTCCAAAATTGGAGCGATTGATTTTATCTTTTGACAATTCTTTTAACTGTTCGGACTATTCAACCATTGACAATGCCACAGAGGCTTTTTGTGAGTTCATGAGATCTGCTATATGTGAATGCACTCCTGTTAAAATTCCTCGTCGTGGACCACCATGGGCTGATCGCACACTAAATGCATTCAAAAAAGAAAAAAGAAAAGCCTATTCTGATCAACGAGCAGAACGAAACAGCACGTCACGTCTTTATTACAACAGAGTTCATTCTCTCTATCGCCGATATAATAGATCCTGTCACCGAAGTTATTTGAAACAAACTGCACGTTCCCTCTGCAAGTACCCTAGGCGCTTTTGGAGTTATATGGACAAAAACGAAAATCTGCTGGGCTACCAAGCATTATACGTTATGACGGTGACAGTGCCTGTTCCCTGCCAGAAATATGTAAATTGTTTGCCTTGCGCTTCAAGGACAACTTCGCTTCTCAAACTACTGGTCCAGAAGATGTGGCCGATGCTCTCTCTAACACACCTGTTGGTGCACTGCTCCCTATGCTACCAGTCATCACTGTCGATACGATGATCTCTGCCATCAAACGTGTCAAATCCTCATATACCCCTGGCCCAGATGGTATACCGGCCGTTATCCTAAAGTGGTGTGCTTCTGCGCTTGCTCCCTCGCTGATGAAGATTTTTAAGGAGTCCCTGAGATGTGGAACCTTTCCTGCCACTTGAAATCTTCCTGGATGACACCCATCTACAAGAAGGGATGTAAGAATGATGCTGTAAACTATCGTGGCATAACCTCACTCAGCGTGTGTGCAAAGGTGTTCGAAATGCTAATCTACGAGCCATTGTTGGCCTCGGCCTGCAACTATATTAGTGTGAATCAACATGGTTTTGTACCCAGGCGATCTACAACGACTAATCTACTAGAATTTGTTAGCAAATGCCATAAATCTATCGATAACGGTTTACAACTAGATGCTATTTATACGGATATCAAGGCAGCATTCGACAGTGTATCGCACTCCATCTTGCTAGCGAAACTCGACTTACTTGGTCTCCCAAACCCTATGATAATGTGGCTTGGATCGTACCTTACAGATCGTCAATATTCTGTGAAGTTAGGCCCGTACATGTCAAGTCCAGTGCATGCATCTTCTGGAGTCCCGCAGGGCAGCAACCTGGGTCCTTTGCTGTTCCTTCTTTTCATCAACGACGCGACATTGATCCTTCCGGCTGATAATCATCTACTGTACGCAGATGACGCGAAAATTTTTCCTCCGACGCCCGACTGCAAACTTCCTTGCATGAGTTCCAGTGTTGGTGCAACCGTAATGCTTTATCCCTATGCACACATAAATGTGAAGTCATCACTTTCAGTCGTTCTCCCTGCCCATCATGGTATGAATATGCGCTTGATGGACAGTCCTTGGTGCGAAAACTATGTGTTAAGGATCTAGGTGTTTTGCTCGATACAAAACTATCATTTAAGGATCAGCTGGATGACGTAGTAGCCACCAGCAATAGAATGCTAGGACTAGTTATCAATATGACTCGCGAGCTTAATGATATATCTTGCACCAAGGCGCTCTATTGCTCACTTATCCGGTCGTTGATGGAATATACAAATATCGTATGGTGGCCAACTGCAGCGCGTCCGTTAGCTCGATTGGAATCAATCCAGCGCAAAATTTCACGATTTGCACTTCGCTCATGGAACCAAAGGCTCGATTACCGGACTAGGTGTTTACTACTCGGGCTACCCACCCTAAGTGAGCGTTTACGAAAAGCCAGGTTGTCGTTCATCACGGGACTTCTCGACGGCCGTATTGACTCTCCGTCACTACTGGCTGCCATCAACCTGTACGTTCCGGCCAGGCCGCTCCGGACTCGGGCAATGTTGGCCCTCAACGACCGTAGAACGCAATTTGGCTCCTCTAACCCGTTCCTACTTATGTGCCGTGCTTTCAACGCAGTCAGCGACGCTTTTGAGCCGAGGATTTTGCCAACTGAGTTTAATGATCGTGTTTCTGTGTTTAATTTGTTTCCATAGTGCACATTTTTATGTTCTATGTTATTGTAATCCATTGTAAAGAACTCATTGTAAAACATTAAAAAAATGGTTCGAGAGAGCATTATTGTCCATCGATGGACAAATAAACATAAACATAAACATAAACATAAACAACGATAAAAGATGGCAACAAAACTCAACATCTAATTTCAAGGCCATTGAAATAGTGCAAGATGGCTTCATTTGGATGAAACATGGCTGTAACAACGATAATAGATGGCAACAAAACTCAACGTCAAATTTCAAGGCCATTGAAATAGTGCAAGATGGCTTCATTTGGATGAAACATGGCCGTAACAACGATAATAGATGGCAACGAAACTCAACATCAAACTTCAAGGCCATTCAAATAGAGCAAGATGGATTCATTTGGATGAAACATGGCCGTAACAACGATAATAGATGGCAACAAAACTCAACATCAAATTTCAGGGCCATTGAATTAGTGCACGATGCCTTTATTTGGATGAAACATGGCCGTAACAACGATAATAGATGGCAACAAAAGTCAAGATCAAATTTCAAGGCCATTGAAATAGTGCAAGATGGCTTCATTTGGATGAAACATGGCCGAAACAAAGATAATAGATGGCAACAAAACTCAACATCAAATTTCAAGGCCATTGAAATAGTGCAAGATGGTTTCATTTGGATGAAACATGGCCGTAACAACGATAATAGATGGCAACAAAACTCAACATCAAATTTCAAGGCCATTGAAATAGTGCAAAATGGCTTCATTTGGATGAAACATGGCCATAACAACGATAATAGATGGCAACAAAACTCAACATCAAATTTCAAGGCCATTGAAATAGTGCAAGATGGATTCATTTGAATGAAACATGGCCGTAACAACGATAATAGATGGCAACAAAACTCAACATCTAATTTCAAGGACATTGAAATAGTGCAAGATGGCTTCATTTGGATGAAACATGGCCGTAACAACGATAATAGATGGCAACAAAACTCAACATCAAATTTCAAGGCCATTGAAATAGTGCAAGATGGCTTCATTTGGATGAAACATGGCCGTAACAACGATAATAAATGGCAACAAAAGTCAAGATCTAATTTCAAGGCCATTGAAATAGTGCAAGATGGTTTCATTTGGATGAAACATGGCCGTAACAACGATAATAGATGGCAACAAAACTCAACATCAAATGTCAAGGCCATCGAAATAGTGCAAGATGGCTTCATATGGATGAAACATGGCCGTAACAACGATAATAGATGGCAACAAAACTCAACATCAAATGTCAAGGCCATTGAAATAGTGCAAGATGGCTTCATATGAATGAAACATGGCCGTAAAAACGATAATAGATGGCAACAAAACTCAACATCAAATGTCAAGGCCTTTGAAATAGTGCAAGATGGCTTCATTTGGATGAAACATGGCCGTAACAACGATAATAGATGCCAACAAAACTCAACATCTAATTTCAAGGCTATTGAAATAGTGCAAGATGGCTTCATTTGGATGAAACATGGCCGTAACAACGATAATAGATGACAACAAAACTCAAGATCTAATTTCAAGGCCATTGAAATAGTGCAAGATGGCTTCATTTGGATGAAACATGGCCGTAACAACGATAATAGATGGCAACAAAACTCAACATCATATTTCAAGGCCATTGAAATAGTGCAAGATGGATTCATTTGGATGAAACATGGCCGTAACAACGATAATAGATGGCAAAAACACTCAACATCAAATTTCAAGGCCATTGAAATAGTGCAAGATGGCTTTATTTGGATGAAACATGGCCGTAACAACGATAATAGATGCCAACAAAATTCAACATCAAATTTCAAGGCCATTGAAATAGAGCAAGATGGATTCATTTGGATGAAACATGGCCATAACAACGATAATAGATGGCAACAAAACTCAACATCAAATTTCAGGGCCATTGAATTAGTGCACGATGCCTTTATTTGGATGAAACATGGCCGTAACAACGATAATAGATGGCAACAAAACTCAACATCTAATTGCAAGGCCAATGAAATAGTGCAAGATGGCTTCATTTGGATGAAACATGGCCGAAACAAAGATAATAGATGGCAACAAAACTCAACATCAAATTTCAAGGCCATTGAAATAGTGCAAGATGGTTTCATTTGGATGAAACATGGGCCGTAACAACGATAATAGATGGCAACAAAACTCAATATGAAATGTCAAGGCCATTGCAATAGTGCAAAATGGCTTCATTTGGATGAAACATGGCCATAACAACGATAATAGATGGCAACAAAACTCAACATCAAATTTCAAGGCCATTGAAATAGTGCAAGATGGCTTCATTTGAATGAAACATGGCCGTAACAACGATAATAGATGGCAACAAAACTCAACATCTAATTTCAAGGACATTGAAATAGTGCAAAATGGCTTCATTTGGATGAAACATGGCCGTAACAACGATAATAGATGGCAACAAAACTCAACATCAAATTTCAAGGCCATTGAAATAGTGCAAGATGGCTTCATTTGGATGAAACATGGCCGTAACAACGATAATAGATGGCAACAAAACTCAACATCAAATTTCAAGGCCATTGAAATAGTGCAAGATGGTTTCATTTGGATGAAACATGGCCGTAACAACGATAATAGATGGCAACAAAACTCAACATCAAATTTCAAGGCCATCGAAATAGTGCAAGATGGCTTTATATGGATGAAACATGGCCGTAACAACGATAATAGATGGCAACAAAACTCAACATCAAATGTCAAGGCCATTGAAATAGTGCAAAATGGCTTCATATGAATGAAACATGGCCGTAAAAACGATAATAGATGGCAACAAAACTCAACATCAAATGTCAAGGCCATTGAAATAGTGCAAGATGGCTTCATTTGGATGAAACATGGCCGTAACAACGATAATAGATGGCAACAAAACTCAACATCAAATTTCAAGGCTATTGAAATAGTGCAAGATGGCTTCATTTGGATGAAACATGGCCGTAACAACGATAATAGATGGCAACAAAACTCAATATCAAATTTCAAGGCCATTGAAATAGTGCAAGATGGCTTCATTTGGATGAAACATGGCCGTAACAACGATAATAGATGGCAACAAAACTCAACATCATATTTCAAGGCCATTGAAATAGTGCAAGATGGATTCATTTGGATGAAACATGGCCGTAACAACGATAATAGATGGTAACAAAATTCAACATCAAATTTCAAGGCCATTGAAATAGTGCAAGATGGCTTCATATGGATGAAACATGGCCGTAACAACGATAATAGATGGCATATAAACTCAACATCATATTTCAAGGCCATTGAAATAGTGCAAGATGGCTTCATTTGGATTAAACATGGACGAACAACGATAATAGATGGCAACAAAATTCAACATCAAATTTCAAAGCCATTGAAATAGTGCAAGATGGCTTCATTTGGATGAAACATGGCCGTTGCAACGAGAATAGATGGCAACAAAAACTCAACATCAAATTTCAAGGCCATTGAAATAGTGCAAGATGGCTTCATATGGATGAAACATGGCCGTAACAACGATAATAGATGGCAACAAAATTCAACATCAAATTTCAAAGCCATTGAAATAGTGCAAGATGGCTTCATTTGGATGAAACATGGCCGTAACAACGATAATAGATGGCAACAAAACTCAACATCAAATTTCAAGGCCATTGAAATAGTGCAAGATGGCTTCATTTGGATGAAACATGGCCGTTACAACGAGAATAGATGGCAACAAAACTCAACATCATATTTCAAGGCCATTCAAATAGTGCAAGATGGCTTCATTTGGATGAAACATGGCCGTAACAACGATAATAAATGGCAACAAAACTCAAGATCTAATTTCAAGGCCAATGAAATAGTGCAAGATGGCTTCATTTGGATGAAACATGGCCGTAACAACGATAATAGATGGCAACAAAACTCAACATCAAATTTCAAGGCCATTGAAATAGTGCAAGCTGGCTTCATATGGATGAAACATGGCCGTAACAACGATAATAGATGGCAACAAAACTCAACATCAAATTTCAAGGCCATTGAAATAGTGCAAGATGGCTTCATTTGGATGAAACATGGCCGTAACAACGATAATAGATGGCAACAAAAACTCAACATCAAATTTCAAGGCCATTGAAATAGAGCATTATGCCTTCATTTGGATGAAACATGGCTGTAACAACGATAATAAATGGCAAAAACACTCAACATCAAATTTCAAGGCCATTGAAATAGTGCAAGATGGCTTCATATGGATGAAACATGGCCGTAACAACGATAATAGATGGCAAAAAAACTCAACATCAAATTTCAAGGCCATTGAAATAGTGCAAGATGGCTTTATTTGGATGAAACATGGCCGTAACAACGATAATAGATGGCAACAAAATTCAACATCAAATTTCAAGGCCATTGAAATAGTGCAAAATGGTTTCATTTGGATGAAACATGGCCGTAACAACGATAATAGATGGCAACAAAACTCAACATCAAATTTCAAGGCCAATGAAATTGTGCAAGATGGCTTCATTTGGATGAAACATGGCCGTAACAATGATAATAGATGGCAACAAAACTCAACATCAAATTTCAAGGCCATTGAAATAGTGCAAGATGGCTTCATATGGATGAAACATGGCCGTAACAACGATAATAAATGGCAACAAAACTCAACATCAAATTTCAAGGCCATTGAAATAGTGCAAGATGGCTTCATATGGATGAAACATGGCCGTAACAACGATAATAGATAGCAACAAAACTCAACATCAAATGTCAAGGCCATTGAAATAGTGCAAAATCTCTTCATTTGGATGAAACATGGCCGTAACAACGATAATAGATGGCAACAAAACCCAACATAAAAATTTCAAGGCCATTGAAATAGTGCAAGATGGCTTCATTTGGATGAAACAAGGACGAAACAACTATAAGAGATGGTAACAAAACTCAACATCAAATTTCAAGGCCATTGAAATAGTGCAAGATGGCTTCATATGGATGAAACATGGCCGTAACAACGATAATAGAAGGCATCAAAACTCAACATCAAATTTCAAGGCCATTCAAATAGTGCAAGATGGCTTCATTTGGATGAAACATGGCCATAACAACGATAATAGATGGCAAAAAACTCAACATCAAATTTCAAGGCCATTGAAATAGTGCAAGATGGCTTCATTTGGATGAAACATGGCCGTAACAACGATAATAGATGGCAACAAAACTCAACATCAAATTTCAAGGCCATTGAAATAGTGCAAGATGGCTTCATTTGGATGAAACATGGCCGTAACAACGATAATAGATGGCAACAAAATTCAACATCAAATTTCAAGGCCATTGAAATAGTGCAAGATGGCTTCATTTGGATGAAACATGGCCGTAACAACGATAATAGAAGGCATCAAAACTCAACATCAAATTTCAAGGCCATTCAAATAGTGCAAGATGGCTTCATTTGGATGAAACATGGCCATAACAACGATAATAGATGGCAAAAAAACTCAACATCAAATTTCAAGGCCATTGAAATAGTGCAAGATGGCTTTATTTGGATGAAACATGGCCGTAACAACGATAATAGATGGCAACAAAATTCAACATCAAATTTCAAGGCCATTGAAATAGTGCAAAATGGATTCATTTGGATGAAACATGGCCGTAACAACGATAATAGATGGCAACAAAACTCAACATCAAATTTCAAGGCCAATGAAATTGTGCAAGATGGCTTCATTTGGATGAAACATGGCCGTAACAACGATAATAGATGGCAACAAAACTCAACATCAAATTTCAAGGCCATTGAAATAGTGCAAGATGGCTTCATATGGATGAAACATGGCCGTAACAACGATAATAAATGGCAACAAAACTCAACATCTAATTTCAAGGCCATTGAAATAGTGCAAGATGGCTTCATATGGATGAAACATGGCCGTAACAACGATAATAGATAGCAACAAAACTCAACATCAAATGTCAAGGCCATTGAAATAGTGCAATATCTCTTCATTTGGATGAAACATGGCCGTAACAACGATAATAGATGGCAACAAAACCCAACATAAAAATTTCAAGGCCATTGAAATAGTGCAAGATGGATTCATTTGGATGAAACATGGCCGTAACAACGATAATAGATGGCAACAAAACTCAACATCAAATTTCAAGGCCAATGAAATAGTGCAAGATGGCTTCATTTGGATGAAACATGGCCGTAACAACGATAATAGATGGCAACAAAACTCAACATCAAATTTCAAAGCCATTGAAATAGTGCAAGATGGCTTCATTTGGATGAAACATGGCCGTAACAACGATAATAGAAGGCATCAAAACTCAACATCAAATTTCAAGGCCATTCAAATAGTGCAAGATGGCTTCATTTGGATGAAACATGGCCATAACAACGATAATAGATGGCAATAAAACTCAACATCAAATTTCAAGGCCATTGAAATAGTGCAAGATGGCTTCATTTGGATGAAACATGGCCGTAACAACGATAATAGATGGCAACAAAACTCAACATCAAATTTCAAGGCCATTGAAATAGTGCAAGATGGCTTCATTTGGATGAAACAAGGACGAAACAACTATAAGAGATGGTAACAAAACTCAACATCAAATTTCAAGGCCATTGAAATAGTGCAAGATGGCTTCATATGGATGAAACATGGCCGTAACAACGATAATAGATGGCAACAAAAACTCAAGATCTAATTTCAAGGACATTCAAATAGTGCAAGATGGCTTCATTTGGATGAAACATGGCTGTAACAACGATAATAGATGGCAACAAAACTCAACATCTAATTGCAAGGCCATTGAAATAGTGCAAGATGGCTTCATTTGGATGAAACATGGCCGTAACAACGATAATAGATGGCAACAAAACTCAATATCAAATTTCAAGGCCATTCAAATAGTGCAAGATGGCTTCATTTGGATGAAACATGGCCGTAACAACGATAATAGATGGCAACAAAACTCAACATCAAATGTCAAGGCCATTCAAATAGTGCAAGATGGCTTCATATGGATGAAACATGGCCGTAATAACGATAATAGATGGCAACAAAACTCAACATTAAATTTCAAGGCCTTTCAAATAGGGCAAAATGGCTTCATTTGGATGAAACATGGCCGTAACAACGATAATAGATGGCAAAAAAATTCAACATCAAATTTCAAGGCCATTGACATAGTGCAAGATGGCTTCATTTGGATGAAACATGGCCGTAACAACGATAATAGATGGCAAAAACACTCAACATCAAATTTCAAGGCCATTGAAATAGTGCAAGATGGCTTCATATGGATGAAACATGGCCGTAACAACGATAATAGATAGCAACAAAACTCAACATCAAATTCAAGGCCATTCAAATAGTGCAAGACGGCTCCATATGGATGAAACATGGCCGTAACAACGATAATAGATGGCAACAAAACTCAACATCAAATTTCAAGGCCATTGAAATAGTGCAAGATGGCTTCATTTGGATGAAACATGGCCGTAACAACGATAATAGATGGCAACAAAACTCAACATCAAATTTCAAGGCCATTGAAATAGTGCAAGATGGCTTCATATGGATGAAACATGGCCGTAAAAACGATAATAGATGGCAACAAAACTCAACATCTAATTGCAAGGCCATTGAAATAGTGCAAGATGGCTTCATTTGGATGAAACATGGCCGTAACAACGATAATAGATGGCAACAAAACTCAACATCAAATTTCAAGGCCATTGAAATAGTGCAAGATGGCTTCATTTGGATGAAACATGGCCGTAACAACGATAATCGACGACCAAAAAACTCAACATCAAATTTCAAGGCCATTGAAATAGTGCAAGATGGCTTTATTTGGATGAAACATGGCCGTAACAACGATAATAGATGCCAACAAAATTCAACATCAAATTTCAAGGCCATTCAAATAGTGCAAGATGGCTTCATATGGATGAAACATGGCCGTAACAACGATAATAAATGGCAACAAAACTCAACATCAAATGTCAAGGACATTGAAATATTGCAAGATGGCTTCATATGGATGAAACATGGCCGTAACAACGATAATAGATGGCAACAAAACTCAACATCAAATTTCAAGGCCATTGAAATAGTGCAAGATGGCTTCATTTGGATGAAACATGGCCGTAACAACGATAATGGACGACCACAAAACTCAACATCAAATTTCAAGGCCATTGAAATAGTGCAAGATGGCTTTATTTGGATGAAACATGGCCGTAACAACGATAATAGATGCCAACAAAATTCAACATCAAATTTCAAGGCCATTGAAATAGTGCAAGATGGCTTCATTTGGATGAAACATGGCCGTAACAACGATAATAGATGGCAACAAAACTCAACATCAAATTTCAAGGCCATTGAAATAGTGCAAGATGGCTTCATTTGGATGAAACATGGCCGTAACAACGATAATAGATGGCAACAAAACTCAACATCAAATTTCAAGGCCATTGAAATAGTGCAAGATGGCTTCATATGGATGAAACATGGCCGTAACAACGATAATAGATGGCAACAAAAACTCAAGATCTAATTTCAAGGCCATTGAAATAGTGCAAGATGGCTTCATTTGGATGAAACATGGCCGTAACAACGATAATAGATGGCAACAAAACTCAACATCTAATTGCAAGGCCATTGAAATAGTGCAAGATGGCTTCATTTGGATGAAACATGGCCGTAACAACGATAATAGATGGCAACAAAACTCAACATCAAATTTCAAGGCCATTGAAATAGTGCAAGATGGCTTCATTTGGATGAAACATGGCCGTAACAACGATAATAGATGGCAACAAAACTCAACATCAAATTTCAAGGACATTCAAATAGTGCAAGATGGCTTCATTTGGATGAAACATGGCCGTAACAACGATAATAGATGGCAACAAAACTCAACATCAAATTTCAAGGCCATTGAAATAGTGCAAGATGGCTTCATTTGGATGAAACATGGCCGTAACAACGATAATAGATGGCAACAAAATTCAACATCAAATTTCAAGGCCATTCAAATAGTGCAAGATGGCTTCATTTGGATGAAACATGGCCGTAACAACGATAATAGATGGCAAAACAAACTCAACATCAAATTTCAAGGACATTCAAATAGTGCAAGATGGCTTCATATGGATGAAACATGGCCGTAACAACGATAATAGATGGCAACAAAACTCAACATCAAATTTCAAGGCCAATGAAATAGTGCAAGATGGCTTCATTTGGATGAAACATGGCCGTAACAACGATAATAGATGGCAACAAAACTCAACATCAAATTTCAAGGCCAATGAAATAGTGCAAGATGGCTTCATTTGGATGAAACATGGCCGTAACAACGATAATAGATGGCAACAAAACTCAACATCAAATTTCAAGGCCATTGAAATAGTGCAAGATGGCTTCATTTGGATGAAACATGGCCGTAACAACGATAATGGACGACCACAAAACTCAACATCAAATTTCAAGGCCATTGAAATAGTGCAAGATGGCTTCATTTGGATTAAACATGGCCGTAACAACGATAATAGATGGCAACAAAATTCAACATCAAATTTCAAGGCCATTGAAATAGTGCAAGATGGCTTCATTTGGATGAAACATGGCCGTAACAACGATAATAGATGGCAACAAAACTCAACATCAAATTTCAAGGCCATTGAAATCGTGCAAGATGGCTTCATTTGGATGAAACATGGCCGTAACAACGATAATAGATGGCAACAAAACTCAACATCAAATTTCAAGGCCATTGAAATAGTGCAAGATGGCTTCATTTGGATGAAACATGGCCGTAACAACGATAATAGATGGCAACAAAACTCAACATCAAATTTCAAGGCCATTGAAATAGTGCAAGATGGCTTCATTTGGATGAAACATGGCCGTAACAACGATAATAGATGGCAACAAAACTCAACATCAAATTTCAAGGCCATTGAAATAGTGCAAGATGGCTTCATTTGGATGAAACATGGCCGTAACAACGATAATAGATGGCAACAAAAACTCCAACATCATATTTCAAGGCCATTGAAATAGTGCAAGATGGCTTCATTTGGATGAAACATGGCCGTAACAACGATAATAGATGGCAACAAAACTCAACATCAAATTTCAAGGCCATTGAAATAGTGCAAGATAGCTTCATATGGATGAAACATGGCCGTAACAACGATAATAGATGGCATATAAACTCAACATCAAATTTCAAGGCCATTGAAATAGTGCAAGATGGCTTCATTTGGATGAAACATGGCCGTAACAACGATAATAGATGGCAACAAAATTCAACATCAAATTTCAAGGCCATTGAAATAGTGCAAGATGGCTTCATTTGGATGAAACATGGCCGTTACAACGATAATAGATGGCAACAAAACTCAACATCAAATTTCAAGGCCATTGAAATAGTGCAAGATGGCTTCCTTATGGATGAAACATGGCCGTAACAACGATAATAGATGGCAACAAACCTCAACATCAAATTTCAAGGCCATTGAAATAGTGCAAGATGGATTCATTTGGATGAAACATGGCCGTAACAACGATAATAGATGGCAACAAAACTCAACATCAAATTTCAAGGCCATTCAAATAGTGCAAGATGGCTTCATTTGGATGAAACATGGCCGTAACAACGAGAATAGATGGCAACAAACCTCAACATCAAATTTCAAGGCCATTGAAATAGTGCAAGATGGCTTCATTTGGATGAAACATGGCCGTAACAACGATAATAGATGGCAACAAAACTCAAGATCAAATTTCAAGGCCATTGAAATAGTGCAAGATGGCTTCATTTGGATGAAACATGGCCGTAACAACGATAATAGATGGCAACAAAACTCAACATCAAATTTCAAGGCCATTGAAATAGTGCAAGATGGCTTCATTTGGATGAAACATGGCCGTAACAACGATAATAGATGGCAACAAAACTCAACATCAAATTTCAAGGCCATTGAAATAGTGCAAGATGGCTTCATTTGGATGAAACATGGCCGTAACAACGATAATAGATGGCAACAAAACTCAACATCAAATTTCAAGGCCATTGAAATAGTGCAAGATGGCTTCATTTGGATGAAACATGGCCGTAACAACGATAATAGATGGCAACAAAACTCAACATCAAATTTCAAGGCCATTGAAATAGTGCAAGATGGCTTCATTTGGATGAAACATGGCCGTAACAACGATAATAGATGGCAACAAAACTCAACATCAAATTTCAAGGCCATTGAAATAGTGCAAGATGGCTTCATTTGGATGAAACATGGCCGTAACAACGATAATAGATGGCAACAAAACTCAACATCAAATTTCAAGGCCATTGAAATAGTGCAAGATGGCTTCATTTGGATGAAACATGGCCGTAACAACGATAATAGATGGCAACAAAACTCAACATCAAATTTCAAGGCCATTGAAATAGTGCAAGATGGCTTCATTTGGATGAAACATGGCCGTAACAACGATAATAGATGGCAACAAAACTCAACATCAAATTTCAAGGCCATTGAAATAGTGCAAGATGGCTTCATTTGGATGAAACATGGCCGTAACAACGATAATAGATGGCAACAAAACTCAACATCAAATTTCAAGGCCATTGAAATAGTGCAAGATGGCTTCATTTGGATGAAACATGGCCGTAACAACGATAATAGATGGCAACAAAACTCAACATCAAATTTCAAGGCCATTGAAATAGTGCAAGATGGCTTCATTTGGATGAAACATGGCCGTAACAACGATAATAGATGGCAACAAAACTCAACATCAAATTTCAAGGCCATTGAAATAAGGCAAGATGGCTTCATTTGGATGAAACATGGCCGTAACAACGATAATAGATGGCAACAAAACTCAACATCAAATTTCAAGGCCATTGAAATAGTGCAAGATGGCTTCATTTGGATGAAACATGGCCGTAACAACGATAATAGATGGCAACAAAACTCAACATCAAATTTCAAGGCCATTGAAATAGTGCAAGATGGCTTCATTTGGATGAAACATGGCCGTAACAACGATAATAGATGGCAACAAAACTCAACATCAAATTTCAAGGCCATTGAAATAGTGCAAGATGGCTTCATTTGGATGAAACATGGCCGTAACAACGATAATAGATGGCAACAAAACTCAACATCAAATTTCAAGGCCATTGAAATAGTGCAAGATGGCTTCATTTGGATGAAACATGGAGATGGCAACAAAACTCAACATCAAATTTCAAGGCCATTGAAATAGTGCAAGATGGCTTCATTTGGATGAAACATGGCCGTAACAACGATAATAGATGGCAACAAAACTCAACATCAAATTTCAAGGCCATTGAAATAGTGCAAGATGGCTTCATTTGGATGAAACATGGCCGTAACAACGATAATAGATGGCAACAAAACTCAACATCAAATTTCAAGGCCATTGAAATAGTGCAAGATGGCTTCATTTGGATGAAACATGGCCGTAACAACGATAATAGATGGCAACAAAATTCAACATCAAATTTCAAGGCCATTCAAATAGTGCAAGATGGCTTCATTTGGATGAAACATGGCCGTAACAACGATAATAGATGGCAACAAAACTCAACATCAAATTTCAAGGCCATTGAAATAGTGCAAGATGGCTTCATTTGGATGAAACATGGCCGTAACAACGATAATAGATGGCAACAAAACTCAACATCAAATTTCAAGGCCATTGAAATAGTGCAAGATGGCTTCATTTGGATGAAACATGGCCGTAACAACGATAATAGATGGCAACAAAACTCAACATCAAATTTCAAGGCCATTGAAATAGTGCAAGATGGCTTCATTTGGATGAAACATGGCCGTAACAACGATAATAGATGGCAACAAAACTCAACATCAAATTTCAAGGCCATTGAAATAGTGCAAGATGGCTTCATTTGGATGAAACATGGCCGTAACAACGATAATAGATGGCAACAAAACTCAACATCAAATTTCAAGGCCATTGAAATAGTGCAAGATGGCTTCATTTGGATGAAACATGGCCGTAACAACGATAATAGATGGCAACAAAACTCAACATCAAATTTCAAGGCCATTGAAATAGTGCAAGATGGCTTCATTTGGATGAAACATGGCCGTAACAACGATAATAGATGGCAACAAAACTCAACATCAAATTTCAAGGCCATTGAAATAGTGCAAGATGGCTTCATTTGGATGAAACATGGCCGTAACAACGATAATAGATGGCAACAAAACTCAACATCAAATTTCAAGGCCATTGAAATAGTGCAAGATGGCTTCATTTGGATGAAACATGGCCGTAACAACGATAATAGATGGCAACAAAACTCAACATCAAATTTCAAGGCCATTGAAATAGTGCAAGATGGCTTCATTTGGATGAAACATGGCCGTAACAACGATAATAGATGGCAACAAAACTCAACATCAAATTTCAAGGCCATTGAAATAGTGCAAGATGGCTTCATTTGGATGAAACATGGCCGTAACAACGATAATAGATGGCAACAAAACTCAACATCAAATTTCAAGGCCATTGAAATAGTGCAAGATGGCTTCATTTGGATGAAACATGGCCGTAACAACGATAATAGATGGCAACAAAACTCAACATCAAATTTCAAGGCCATTCAAATAGTGCAAGATGGCTTCATTTGGATGAAACATGGCCGTAACAACGATAATAGATGGCAACAAAACTCAACATCAAATTTCAAGGCCATTGAAATAGTGCAAGATGGCTTCATTTGGATGAAACATGGCCGTAACAACGATAATAGATGGCAACAAAACTCAACATCAAATTTCAAGGCCATTCAAATAGTGCAAGATGGCTTCATTTGGATGAAACATGGCCGTAACAACGATAATAGATGGCAACAAAACTCAACATCAAATTTCAAGGCCATTGAAATAGTGCAAGATGGCTTCATTTGGATGAAACATGGCCGTAACAACGATAATAGATGGCAACAAAACTCAACATCAAATTTCAAGGCCATTGAAATAGTGCAAGATGGCTTCATTTGGATGAAACATGGCCGTAACAACGATAATAGATGGCAACAAAACTCAACATCAAATTTCAAGGCCATTGAAATAGTGCAAGATGGCTTCATTTGGATGAAACATGGCCGTAACAACGATAATAGATGGCAACAAAACTCAACATCAAATTTCAAGGCCATTGAAATAGTGCAAGATGGCTTCATTTGGATGAAACATGGCCGTAACAACGATAATAGATGGCAACAAAACTCAACATCAAATTTCAAGGCCATTGAAATAGTGCAAGATGGCTTCATTTGGATGAAACATGGCCGTAACAACGATAATAGATGGCAACAAAACTCAACATCAAATTTCAAGGCCATTGAAATAGTGCAAGATGGCTTCATTTGGATGAAACATGGCCGTAACAACGATAATAGATGGCAACAAAACTCAACATCAAATTTCAAGGCCATTGAAATAGTGCAAGATGGCTTCATTTGGATGAAACATGGCCGTAACAACGATAATAGATGGCAACAAAACTCAACATCAAATTTCAAGGCCATTGAAATAGTGCAAGATGGCTTCATTTGGATGAAACATGGCCGTAACAACGATAATAGATGGCAACAAAACTCAACATCAAATTTCAAGGCCATTGAAATAGTGCAAGATGGCTTCATTTGGATGAAACATGGCCGTAACAACGATAATAGATGGCAACAAAACTCAACATCAAATTTCAAGGCCATTGAAATAGTGCAAGATGGCTTCATTTGGATGAAACATGGCCGTAACAACGATAATAGATGGCAACAAAACTCAACATCAAATTTCAAGGCCATTGAAATAGTGCAAGATGGCTTCATTTGGATGAAACATGGCCGTAACAACGATAATAGATGGCAACAAAACTCAACATCAAATTTCAAGGCCATTGAAATAGTGCAAGATGGCTTCATTTGGATGAAACATGGCCGTAACAACGATAATAGATGGCAACAAAACTCAACATCAAATTTCAAGGCCATTGAAATAGTGCAAGATGGCTTCATTTGGATGAAACATGGCCGTAACAACGATAATAGATGGCAACAAAACTCAACATCAAATTTCAAGGCCATTGAAATAGTGCAAGATGGCTTCATTTGGATGAAACATGGCCGTAACAACGATAATAGATGGCAACAAAACTCAACATCAAATTTCAAGGCCATTGAAATAGTGCAAGATGGCTTCATTTGGATGAAACATGGCCGTAACAACGATAATAGATGGCAACAAAACTCAACATCAAATTTCAAGGCCATTGAAATAGTGCAAGATGGCTTCATTTGGATGAAACATGGCCGTAACAACGATAATAGATGGCAACAAAACTCAACATCAAATTTCAAGGCCATTGAAATAGTGCAAGATGGCTTCATTTGGATGAAACATGGCCGTAACAACGATAATAGATGGCAACAAAACTCAACATCAAATTTCAAGGCCATTGAAATAGTGCAAGATGGCTTCATTTGGATGAAACATGGCCGTAACAACGATAATAGATGGCAACAAAACTCAACATCAAATTTCAAGGCCATTGAAATAGTGCAAGATGGCTTCATTTGGATGAAACATGGCCGTAAAAATGATAATAGATGGCAACAAAACTCAACATCAAATTTCAAGACCATTGAAATAGTGCAAGATGGCTGCATTTGGATGAAACATGGCCGTAACAACAATAATAGATGGCAACAAAATTCAACATCAAATTTCAAGGCCATTGAAATAGTGCAAGACGGCTTCATTTTGATACATGGCCGTAACAACGATAAGAGATGGCAACAAAACTCAACATCAAATTTCAAGGCCATTGAAATAGTGCAAGATGGCATCATTTGGATGAAACATGGCCGTAACAACGATAATAGATGGCAACAAAACTCAACATCAAATTTCAAGGCCATTGAAATAGTGCAAGATGGCTTCATTTGGATGAAACATGGCCGTAACAACGATAATAGATGGCAACAAAACTCAACATCAAATTTCAAGGCCATTGAAATAGTGCAAGATGGCTTCATTTGGATGAAACATGGCCGTAACAACGATAATAGATGGCAACAAAACTCAACATCAAATTTCAAGGCCATTGAAATAGTGCAAGATGGCTTCATTTGGATGAAACATGGCCGTAACAACGATAATAGATGGCAACAAAACTCAACATCAAATTTCAAGGCCATTGAAATAGTGCAAGATGGCTTCATTTGGATGAAACATGGCCGTAACAACGATAATAGATGGCAACAAAACTCAACATCAAATTTCAAGGCCATTGAATTAGTGCAAGATGGCTTCATTTGGATGAAACATGGCCGTAACAACGATAATAGATGGCAACAAAACTCAACATCAAATTTCAAGGCCATTGAATTAGTGCAAGATGGCTTCATTTGGATGAAACACGGCCGTAACAACGATAATAGATGGCAACAAAACTCAACATCAAATTTCAAGGCCATTGAATTAGTGCAAGATGGCTTCATTTGGATGAAACATGGCCGTAACAACGATAATAGTGCAAGATGGCTTCATTTGGATGAAACATGGCCGTAACAACGATAATAGATGGCAACAAAACTCAACATCAAATTTCAAGGCCATTGAATTAGTGCAAGATGGCTTCATTTGGATGAAACACGGCCGTAACAACGATAATAGATGGCAACAAAACTCAACATCAAATTTCAAGGCCATTGAATTAGTGCAAGATGGCTTCATTTGGATGAAACATGGCCGTAACAACGATAATAGATGGCAACAAAACTCAACATCAAATTTCAAGGCCATTGAAATAGTGCAAGATGGCTTCATTTGGATGAAACATGGCCGTAACAACGATAATAGATGGCAACAAAACTCAACATCAAATTTCAAGGCCATTGAAATAGTGCAAGATGGCTTCATTTGGATGAAACATGGCCGTAACAACGATAATAGATGGCAACAAAACTCAACATCAAATTTCAAGGCCATTGAAATAGTGCAAGATGGCTTCATTTGGATGAAACATGGCCGTAACAACGATAATAGATGGCAACAAAACTCAACATCAAATTTCAAGGCCATTGAAATAGTGCAAGATGGCTTCATTTGGATGAAACATGGCCGTAACAACGATAATAGATGGCAACAAAACTCAACATCAAATTTCAAGGCCATTGAAATAGTGCAAGATGGCTTCATTTGGATGAAACATGGCCGTAACAACGATAATAGATGGCAACAAAACTCAACATCAAATTTCAAGGCCATTGAAATAGTGCAAGATGGCTTCATTTGGATGAAACATGGCCGTAACAACGATAATAGATGGCAACAAAACTCAACATCAAATTTCAAGGCCATTGAAATAGTGCAAGATGGCTTCATTTGGATGAAACATGGCCGTAACAACGATAATAGATGGCAACAAAACTCAACATCAAATTTCAAGGCCATTGAAATAGTGCAAGATGGCTTCATTTGGATGAAACATGGCCGTAACAACGATAATAGATGGCAACAAAACTCAACATCAAATTTCAAGGCCATTGAAATAGTGCAAGATGGCTTCATTTGGATGAAACATGGCCGTAACAACGATAATAGATGGCAACAAAACTCAACATCAAATTTCAAGGCCATTGAAATAGTGCAAGATGGCTTCATTTGGATGAAACATGGCCGTAACAACGATAATAGATGGCAACAAAACTCAACATCAAATTTCAAGGCCATTGAAATAGTGCAAGATGGCTTCATTTGGATGAAACATGGCCGTAACAACGATAATAGATGGCAACAAAACTCAACATCAAATTTCAAGGCCATTGAAATAGTGCAAGATGGCTTCATTTGGATGAAACATGGCCGTAACAACGATAATAGATGGCAACAAAACTCAACATCAAATTTCAAGGCCATTGAAATAGTGCAAGATGGCTTCATTTGGATGAAACATGGCCGTAACAACGATAATAGATGGCAACAAAACTCAACATCAAATTTCAAGGCCATTGAAATAGTGCAAGATGGCTTCATTTGGATGAAACATGGCCGTAACAACGATAATAGATGGCAACAAAACTCAACATCAAATTTCAAGGCCATTGAAATAGTGCAAGATGGCTTCATTTGGATGAAACATGGCCGTAACAACGATAATAGATGGCAACAAAACTCAACATCAAATTTCAAGGCCATTGAAATAGTGCAAGATGGCTTCATTTGGATGAAACATGGCCGTAACAACGATAATAGATGGCAACAAAACTCAACATCAAATTTCAAGGCCATTGAAATAGTGCAAGATGGCTTCATTTGGATGAAACATGGCCGTAACAACGATAATAGATGGCAACAAAACTCAACATCAAATTTCAAGGCCATTGAAATAGTGCAAGATGGCTTCATTTGGATGAAACATGGCCGTAACAACGATAATAGATGGCAACAAAACTCAACATCAAATTTCAAGGCCATTGAAATAGTGCAAGATGGCTTCATTTGGATGAAACATGGCCGTAACAACGATAATAGATGGCAACAAAACTCAACATCAAATTTCAAGGCCATTGAAATAGTGCAAGATGGCTTCATTTGGATGAAACATGGCCGTAACAACGATAATAGATGGCAACAAAACTCAACATCAAATTTCAAGGCCATTGAAATAGTGCAAGATGGCTTCATTTGGATGAAACATGGCCGTAACAACGATAATAGATGGCAACAAAACTCAACATCAAATTTCAAGGCCATTGAAATAGTGCAAGATGGCTTCATTTGGATGAAACATGGCCGTAACAACGATAATAGATGGCAACAAAACTCAACATCAAATTTCAAGGCCATTGAAATAGTGCAAGATGGCTTCATTTGGATGAAACATGGCCGTAACAACGATAATAGATGGCAACAAAACTCAACATCAAATTTCAAGGCCATTGAAATAGTGCAAGATGGCTTCATTTGGATGAAACATGGCCGTAACAACGATAATAGATGGCAACAAAACTCAACATCAAATTTCAAGGCCATTGAAATAGTGCAAGATGGCTTCATTTGGATGAAACATGGCCGTAACAACGATAATAGATGGCAACAAAACTCAACATCAAATTTCAAGGCCATTGAAATAGTGCAAGATGGCTTCATTTGGATGAAACATGGCCGTAACAACGATAATAGATGGCAACAAAACTCAACATCAAATTTCAAGGCCATTGAAATAGTGCAAGATGGCTTCATTTGGATGAAACATGGCCGTAACAACGATAATAGATGGCAACAAAACTCAACATCAAATTTCAAGGCCATTGAAATAGTGCAAGATGGCTTCATTTGGATGAAACATGGCCGTAACAACGATAATAGATGGCAACAAAACTCAACATCAAATTTCAAGGCCATTGAAATAGTGCAAGATGGCTTCATTTGGATGAAACATGGCCGTAACAACGATAATAGATGGCAACAAAACTCAACATCAAATTTCAAGGCCATTGAAATAGTGCAAGATGGCTTCATTTGGATGAAACATGGCCGTAACAACGATAATAGATGGCAACAAAACTCAACATCAAATTTCAAGGCCATTGAAATAGTGCAAGATGGCTTCATTTGGATGAAACATGGCCGTAACAACGATAATAGATGGCAACAAAACTCAACATCAAATTTCAAGGCCATTGAAATAGTGCAAGATGGCTTCATTTGGATGAAACATGGCCGTAACAACGATAATAGATGGCAACAAAACTCAACATCAAATTTCAAGGCCATTGAAATAGTGCAAGATGGCTTCATTTGGATGAAACATGGCCGTAACAACGATAATAGATGGCAACAAAACTCAACATCAAATTTCAAGGCCATTGAAATAGTGCAAGATGGCTTCATTTGGATGAAACATGGCCGTAACAACGATAATAGATGGCAACAAAACTCAACATCAAATTTCAAGGCCATTGAAATAGTGCAAGATGGCTTCATTTGGATGAAACATGGCCGTAACAACGATAATAGATGGCAACAAAACTCAACATCAAATTTCAAGGCCATTGAAATAGTGCAAGATGGCTTCATTTGGATGAAACATGGCCGTAACAACGATAATAGATGGCAACAAAACTCAACATCAAATTTCAAGGCCATTGAAATAGTGCAAGATGGCTTCATTTGGATGAAACATGGCCGTAACAACGATAATAGATGGCAACAAAACTCAACATCAAATTTCAAGGCCATTGAAATAGTGCAAGATGGCTTCATTTGGATGAAACATGGCCGTAACAACGATAATAGATGGCAACAAAACTCAACATCAAATTTCAAGGCCATTGAAATAGTGCAAGATGGCTTCATTTGGATGAAACATGGCCGTAACAACGATAATAGATGGCAACAAAACTCAACATCAAATTTCAAGGCCATTGAAATAGTGCAAGATGGCTTCATTTGGATGAAACATGGCCGTAACAACGATAATAGATGGCAACAAAACTCAACATCAAATTTCAAGGCCATTGAAATAGTGCAAGATGGCTTCATTTGGATGAAACATGGCCGTAACAACGATAATAGATGGCAACAAAACTCAACATCAAATTTCAAGGCCATTGAAATAGTGCAAGATGGCTTCATTTGGATGAAACATGGCCGTAACAACGATAATAGATGGCAACAAAACTCAACATCAAATTTCAAGGCCATTGAAATAGTGCAAGATGGCTTCATTGGATGAAACATGGCCGTAACAACGATAATAGATGGCAACAAAACTCAACATCAAATTTCAAGGCCATTGAAATAGTGCAAGATGGCTTCATTTGGATGAAACATGGCCGTAACAACGATAATAGATGGCAACAAAACTCAACATCAAATTTCAAGGCCATTGAAATAGTGCAAGATGGCTTCATTTGGATGAAACATGGCCGTAACAACGATAATAGATGGCAACAAAACTCAACATCAAATTTCAAGGCCATTGAAATAGTGCAAGATGGCTTCATTTGGATGAAACATGGCCGTAACAACGATAATAGATGGCAACAAAACTCAACATCAAATTTCAAGGCCATTGAAATAGTGCAAGATGGCTTCATTTGGATGAAACATGGCCGTAACAACGATAATAGATGGCAACAAAACTCAACATCAAATTTCAAGGCCATTGAAATAGTGCAAGATGGCTTCATTTGGATGAAACATGGCCGTAACAACGATAATAGATGGCAACAAAACTCAACATCAAATTTCAAGGCCATTGAAATAGTGCAAGATGGCTTCATTTGGATGAAACATGGCCGTAACAACGATAATAGATGGCAACAAAACTCAACATCAAATTTCAAGGCCATTGAAATAGTGCAAGATGGCTTCATTTGGATGAAACATGGCCGTAACAACGATAATAGATGGCAACAAAACTCAACATCAAATTTCAAGGCCATTGAAATAGTGCAAGATGGCTTCATTTGGATGAAACATGGCCGTAACAACGATAATAGATGGCAACAAAACTCAACATCAAATTTCAAGGCCATTGAAATAGTGCAAGATGGCTTCATTTGGATGAAACATGGCCGTAACAACGATAATAGATGGCAACAAAACTCAACATCAAATTTCAAGGCCATTGAAATAGTGCAAGATGGCTTCATTTGGATGAAACATGGCCGTAACAACGATAATAGATGGCAACAAAACTCAACATCAAATTTCAAGGCCATTGAAATAGTGCAAGATGGCTTCATTTGGATGAAACATGGCCGTAACAACGATAATAGATGGCAACAAAACTCAACATCAAATTTCAAGGCCATTGAAATAGTGCAAGATGGCTTCATTTGGATGAAACATGGCCGTAACAACGATAATAGATGGCAACAAAACTCAACATCAAATTTCAAGGCCATTGAAATAGTGCAAGATGGCTTCATTTGGATGAAACATGGCCGTAACAACGATAATAGATGGCAACAAAACTCAACATCAAATTTCAAGGCCATTGAAATAGTGCAAGATGGCTTCATTTGGATGAAACATGGCCGTAACAACGATAATAGATGGCAACAAAACTCAACATCAAATTTCAAGGCCATTGAAATAGTGCAAGATGGCTTCATTTGGATGAAACATGGCCGTAACAACGATAATAGATGGCAACAAAACTCAACATCAAATTTCAAGGCCATTGAAATAGTGCAAGATGGCTTCATTTGGATGAAACATGGCCGTAACAACGATAATAGATGGCAACAAAACTCAACATCAAATTTCAAGGCCATTGAAATAGTGCAAGATGGCTTCATTTGGATGAAACATGGCCGTAACAACGATAATAGATGGCAACAAAACTCAACATCAAATTTCAAGGCCATTGAAATAGTGCAAGATGGCTTCATTTGGATGAAACATGGCCGTAACAACGATAATAGATGGCAACAAAACTCAACATCAAATTTCAAGGCCATTGAAATAGTGCAAGATGGCTTCATTTGGATGAAACATGGCCGTAACAACGATAATAGATGGCAACAAAACTCAACATCAAATTTCAAGGCCATTGAAATAGTGCAAGATGGCTTCATTTGGATGAAACATGGCCGTAACAACGATAATAGATGGCAACAAAACTCAACATCAAATTTCAAGGCCATTGAAATAGTGCAAGATGGCTTCATTTGGATGAAACATGGCCGTAACAACGATAATAGATGGCAACAAAACTCAACATCAAATTTCAAGGCCATTGAAATAGTGCAAGATGGCTTCATTTGGATGAAACATGGCCGTAACAACGATAATAGATGGCAACAAAACTCAACATCAAATTTCAAGGCCATTGAAATAGTGCAAGATGGCTTCATTTGGATGAAACATGGCCGTAACAACGATAATAGATGGCAACAAAACTCAACATCAAATTTCAAGGCCATTGAAATAGTGCAAGATGGCTTCATTTGGATGAAACATGGCCGTAACAACGATAATAGATGGCAACAAAACTCAACATCAAATTTCAAGGCCATTGAAATAGTGCAAGATGGCTTCATTTGGATGAAACATGGCCGTAACAACGATAATAGATGGCAACAAAACTCAACATCAAATTTCAAGGCCATTGAAATAGTGCAAGATGGCTTCATTTGGATGAAACATGGCCGTAACAACGATAATAGATGGCAACAAAACTCAACATCAAATTTCAAGGCCATTGAAATAGTGCAAGATGGCTTCATTTGGATGAAACATGGCCGTAACAACGATAATAGATGGCAACAAAACTCAACATCAAATTTCAAGGCCATTGAAATAGTGCAAGATGGCTTCATTTGGATGAAACATGGCCGTAACAACGATAATAGATGGCAACAAAACTCAACATCAAATTTCAAGGCCATTGAAATAGTGCAAGATGGCTTCATTTGGATGAAACATGGCCGTAACAACGATAATAGATGGCAACAAAACTCAACATCAAATTTCAAGGCCATTGAAATAGTGCAAGATGGCTTCATTTGGATGAAACATGGCCGTAACAACGATAATAGATGGCAACAAAACTCAACATCAAATTTCAAGGCCATTGAAATAGTGCAAGATGGCTTCATTTGGATGAAACATGGCCGTAACAACGATAATAGATGGCAACAAAACTCAACATCAAATTTCAAGGCCATTGAAATAGTGCAAGATGGCTTCATTTGGATGAAACATGGCCGTAACAACGATAATAGATGGCAACAAAACTCAACATCAAATTTCAAGGCCATTGAAATAGTGCAAGATGGCTTCATTTGGATGAAACATGGCCGTAACAACGATAATAGATGGCAACAAAACTCAACATCAAATTTCAAGGCCATTGAAATAGTGCAAGATGGCTTCATTTGGATGAAACATGGCCGTAACAACGATAATAGATGGCAACAAAACTCAACATCAAATTTCAAGGCCATTGAAATAGTGCAAGATGGCTTCATTTGGATGAAACATGGCCGTAACAACGATAATAGATGGCAACAAAACTCAACATCAAATTTCAAGGCCATTGAAATAGTGCAAGATGGCTTCATTTGGATGAAACATGGCCGTAACAACGATAATAGATGGCAACAAAACTCAACATCAAATTTCAAGGCCATTGAAATAGTGCAAGATGGCTTCATTTGGATGAAACATGGCCGTAACAACGATAATAGATGGCAACAAAACTCAACATCAAATTTCAAGGCCATTGAAATAGTGCAAGATGGCTTCATTTGGATGAAACATGGCCGTAACAACGATAATAGATGGCAACAAAACTCAACATCAAATTTCAAGGCCATTGAAATAGTGCAAGATGGCTTCATTTGGATGAAACATGGCCGTAACAACGATAATAGATGGCAACAAAACTCAACATCAAATTTCAAGGCCATTGAAATAGTGCAAGATGGCTTCATTTGGATGAAACATGGCCGTAACAACGATAATAGATGGCAACAAAACTCAACATCAAATTTCAAGGCCATTGAAATAGTGCAAGATGGCTTCATTTGGATGAAACATGGCCGTAACAACGATAATAGATGGCAACAAAACTCAACATCAAATTTCAAGGCCATTGAAATAGTGCAAGATGGCTTCATTTGGATGAAACATGGCCGTAACAACGATAATAGATGGCAACAAAACTCAACATCAAATTTCAAGGCCATTGAAATAGTGCAAGATGGCTTCATTTGGATGAAACATGGCCGTAACAACGATAATAGATGGCAACAAAACTCAACATCAAATTTCAAGGCCATTGAAATAGTGCAAGATGGCTTCATTTGGATGAAACATGGCCGTAACAACGATAATAGATGGCAACAAAACTCAACATCAAATTTCAAGGCCATTGAAATAGTGCAAGATGGCTTCATTTGGATGAAACATGGCCGTAACAACGATAATAGATGGCAACAAAACTCAACATCAAATTTCAAGGCCATTGAAATAGTGCAAGATGGCTTCATTTGGATGAAACATGGCCGTAACAACGATAATAGATGGCAACAAAACTCAACATCAAATTTCAAGGCCATTGAAATAGTGCAAGATGGCTTCATTTGGATGAAACATGGCCGTAACAACGATAATAGATGGCAACAAAACTCAACATCAAATTTCAAGGCCATTGAAATAGTGCAAGATGGCTTCATTTGGATGAAACATGGCCGTAACAACGATAATAGATGGCAACAAAACTCAACATCAAATTTCAAGGCCATTGAAATAGTGCAAGATGGCTTCATTTGGATGAAACATGGCCGTAACAACGATAATAGATGGCAACAAAACTCAACATCAAATTTCAAGGCCATTGAAATAGTGCAAGATGGCTTCATTTGGATGAAACATGGCCGTAACAACGATAATAGATGGCAACAAAACTCAACATCAAATTTCAAGGCCATTGAAATAGTGCAAGATGGCTTCATTTGGATGAAACATGGCCGTAACAACGATAATAGATGGCAACAAAACTCAACATCAAATTTCAAGGCCATTGAAATAGTGCAAGATGGCTTCATTTGGATGAAACATGGCCGTAACAACGATAATAGATGGCAACAAAACTCAACATCAAATTTCAAGGCCATTGAAATAGTGCAAGATGGCTTCATTTGGATGAAACATGGCCGTAACAACGATAATAGATGGCAACAAAACTCAACATCAAATTTCAAGGCCATTGAAATAGTGCAAGATGGCTTCATTTGGATGAAACATGGCCGTAACAACGATAATAGATGGCAACAAAACTCAACATCAAATTTCAAGGCCATTGAAATAGTGCAAGATGGCTTCATTTGGATGAAACATGGCCGTAACAACGATAATAGATGGCAACAAAACTCAACATCAAATTTCAAGGCCATTGAAATAGTGCAAGATGGCTTCATTTGGATGAAACATGGCCGTAACAACGATAATAGATGGCAACAAAACTCAACATCAAATTTCAAGGCCATTGAAATAGTGCAAGATGGCTTCATTTGGATGAAACATGGCCGTAACAACGATAATAGATGGCAACAAAACTCAACATCAAATTTCAAGGCCATTGAAATAGTGCAAGATGGCTTCATTTGGATGAAACATGGCCGTAACAACGATAATAGATGGCAACAAAACTCAACATCAAATTTCAAGGCCATTGAAATAGTGCAAGATGGCTTCATTTGGATGAAACATGGCCGTAACAACGATAATAGATGGCAACAAAACTCAACATCAAATTTCAAGGCCATTGAAATAGTGCAAGATGGCTTCATTTGGATGAAACATGGCCGTAACAACGATAATAGATGGCAACAAAACTCAACATCAAATTTCAAGGCCATTGAAATAGTGCAAGATGGCTTCATTTGGATGAAACATGGCCGTAACAACGATAATAGATGGCAACAAAACTCAACATCAAATTTCAAGGCCATTGAAATAGTGCAAGATGGCTTCATTTGGATGAAACATGGCCGTAACAACGATAATAGATGGCAACAAAACTCAACATCAAATTTCAAGGCCATTGAAATAGTGCAAGATGGCTTCATTTGGATGAAACATGGCCGTAACAACGATAATAGATGGCAACAAAACTCAACATCAAATTTCAAGGCCATTGAAATAGTGCAAGATGGCTTCATTTGGATGAAACATGGCCGTAACAACGATAATAGATGGCAACAAAACTCAACATCAAATTTCAAGGCCATTGAAATAGTGCAAGATGGCTTCATTTGGATGAAACATGGCCGTAACAACGATAATAGATGGCAACAAAACTCAACATCAAATTTCAAGGCCATTGAAATAGTGCAAGATGGCTTCATTTGGATGAAACATGGCCGTAACAACGATAATAGATGGCAACAAAACTCAACATCAAATTTCAAGGCCATTGAAATAGTGCAAGATGGCTTCATTTGGATGAAACATGGCCGTAACAACGATAATAGATGGCAACAAAACTCAACATCAAATTTCAAGGCCATTGAAATAGTGCAAGATGGCTTCATTTGGATGAAACATGGCCGTAACAACGATAATAGATGGCAACAAAACTCAACATCAAATTTCAAGGCCATTGAAATAGTGCAAGATGGCTTCATTTGGATGAAACATGGCCGTAACAACGATAATAGATGGCAACAAAACTCAACATCAAATTTCAAGGCCATTGAAATAGTGCAAGATGGCTTCATTTGGATGAAACATGGCCGTAACAACGATAATAGATGGCAACAAAACTCAACATCAAATTTCAAGGCCATTGAAATAGTGCAAGATGGCTTCATTTGGATGAAACATGGCCGTAACAACGATAATAGATGGCAACAAAACTCAACATCAAATTTCAAGGCCATTCAAATAGTGCAAGATGGCTTCATTTGGATGAAACATGGCCGTAACAACGATAATAGATGGCAACAAAACTCAACATCAAATTTCAAGGCCATTGAAATAGTGCAAGATGGCTTCATTTGGATGAAACATGGCCGTAACAACGATAATAGATGGCAACAAAACTCAACATCAAATTTCAAGGCCATTGAAATAGTGCAAGATGGCTTCATTTGGATGAAACATGGCCGTAACAACGATAATAGATGGCAACAAAACTCAACATCAAATTTCAAGGCCATTGAAATAGTGCAAGATGGCTTCATTTGGATGAAACATGGCCGTAACAACGATAATAGATGGCAACAAAACTCAACATCAAATTTCAAGGCCATTGAAATAGTGCAAGATGGCTTCATTTGGATGAAACATGGCCGTAACAACGATAATAGATGGCAACAAAACTCAACATCAAATTTCAAGGCCATTGAAATAGTGCAAGATGGCTTCATTTGGATGAAACATGGCCGTAACAACGATAATAGATGGCAACAAAACTCAACATCAAATTTCAAGGCCATTGAAATAGTGCAAGATGGCTTCATTTGGATGAAACATGGCCGTAACAACGATAATAGATGGCAACAAAACTCAACATCAAATTTCAAGGCCATTGAAATAGTGCAAGATGGCTTCATTTGGATGAAACATGGCCGTAACAACGATAATAGATGGCAACAAAACTCAACATCAAATTTCAAGGCCATTGAAATAGTGCAAGATGGCTTCATTTGGATGAAACATGGCCGTAACAACGATAATAGATGGCAACAAAACTCAACATCAAATTTCAAGGCCATTGAAATAGTGCAAGATGGCTTCATTTGGATGAAACATGGCCGTAACAACGATAATAGATGGCAACAAAACTCAACATCAAATTTCAAGGCCATTGAAATAGTGCAAGATGGCTTCATTTGGATGAAACATGGCCGTAACAACGATAATAGATGGCAACAAAACTCAACATCAAATTTCAAGGCCATTGAAATAGTGCAAGATGGCTTCATTTGGATGAAACATGGCCGTAACAACGATAATAGATGGCAACAAAACTCAACATCAAATTTCAAGGCCATTGAAATAGTGCAAGATGGCTTCATTTGGATGAAACATGGCCGTAACAACGATAATAGATGGCAACAAAACTCAACATCAAATTTCAAGGCCATTGAAATAGTGCAAGATGGCTTCATTTGGATGAAACATGGCCGTAACAACGATAATAGATGGCAACAAAACTCAACATCAAATTTCAAGGCCATTGAAATAGTGCAAGATGGCTTCATTTGGATGAAACATGGCCGTAACAACGATAATAGATGGCAACAAAACTCAACATCAAATTTCAAGGCCATTGAAATAGTGCAAGATGGCTTCATTTGGATGAAACATGGCCGTAACAACGATAATAGATGGCAACAAAACTCAACATCAAATTTCAAGGCCATTGAAATAGTGCAAGATGGCTTCATTTGGATGAAACATGGCCGTAACAACGATAATAGATGGCAACAAAACTCAACATCAAATTTCAAGGCCATTGAAATAGTGCAAGATGGCTTCATTTGGATGAAACATGGCCGTAACAACGATAATAGATGGCAACAAAACTCAACATCAAATTTCAAGGCCATTGAAATAGTGCAAGATGGCTTCATTTGGATGAAACATGGCCGTAACAACGATAATAGATGGCAACAAAACTCAACATCAAATTTCAAGGCCATTGAAATAGTGCAAGATGGCTTCATTTGGATGAAACATGGCCGTAACAACGATAATAGATGGCAACAAAACTCAACATCAAATTTCAAGGCCATTGAAATAGTGCAAGATGGCTTCATTTGGATGAAACATGGCCGTAACAACGATAATAGATGGCAACAAAACTCAACATCAAATTTCAAGGCCATTGAAATAGTGCAAGATGGCTTCATTTGGATGAAACATGGCCGTAACAACGATAATAGATGGCAACAAAATTCAACATCAAATTTCAAGGCCATTGAAATAGTGCAAGATGGCTTCATTTGGATGAAACATGGCCGTAACAACGATAATAGATGGCAACAAAACTCAACATCAAATTTCAAGGCCATTGAAATAGTGCAAGATGGCTTCATTTGGATGAAACATGGCCGTAACAACGATAATAGATGGCAACAAAACTCAACATCAAATTTCAAGGCCATTGAAATAGTGCAAGATGGCTTCATTTGGATGAAACATGGCCGTAACAACGATAATAGATGGCAACAAAACTCAACATCAAATTTCAAGGCCATTGAAATAGTGCAAGATGGCTTCATTTGGATGAAACATGGCCGTAACAACGATAATAGATGGCAACAAAACTCAACATCAAATTTCAAGGCCATTGAAATAGTGCAAGATGGCTTCATTTGGATGAAACATGGCCGTAACAACGATAATAGATGGCAACAAAACTCAACATCAAATTTCAAGGCCATTGAAATAGTGCAAGATGGCTTCATTTGGATGAAACATGGCCGTAACAACGATAATAGATGGCAACAAAACTCAACATCAAATTTCAAGGCCATTGAAATAGTGCAAGATGGCTTCATTTGGATGAAACATGGCCGTAACAACGATAATAGATGGCAACAAAACTCAACATCAAATTTCAAGGCCATTCAAATAGTGCAAGATGGCTTCATTTGGATGAAACATGGCCGTAACAACGATAATAGATGGCAACAAAACTCAACATCAAATTTCAAGGCCATTGAAATAGTGCAAGATGGCTTCATTTGGATGAAACATGGCCGTAACAACGATAATAGATGGCAACAAAACTCAACATCAAATTTCAAGGCCATTGAAATAGTGCAAGATGGCTTCATTTGGATGAAACATGGCCGTAACAACGATAATAGATGGCAACAAAACTCAACATCAAATTTCAAGGCCATTGAAATAGTGCAAGATGGCTTCATTTGGATGAAACATGGCCGTAACAACGATAATAGATGGCAACAAAACTCAACATCAAATTTCAAGGCCATTGAAATAGTGCAAGATGGCTTCATTTGGATGAAACATGGCCGTAACAACGATAATAGATGGCAACAAAACTCAACATCAAATTTCAAGGCCATTCAAATAGTGCAAGATGGCTTCATTTGGATGAAACATGGCCGTAACAACGATAATAGATGGCAACAAAACTCAACATCAAATTTCAAGGCCATTGAAATAGTGCAAGATGGCTTCATTTGGATGAAACATGGCCGTAACAACGATAATAGATGGCAACAAAACTCAACATCAAATTTCAAGGCCATCGAAATAGTGCAAGATGGCTTCATATGGATGAAACATGGCCGTAACAACGATAATAGATGGCAAGAAAACTCAACATCAAATTTCAAGGCCATTGAAATAGTGCAAAATGGCTTCATATGGATGAAACATGGCCGTAACAACGATAATAGATGGCAACAAAACTCAACATCAAATTTCAAGGCCATTGAAATAGTGCAAGATGGCTTCATTTGGATGAAACATGGCCGTAACAACGATAATAGATGGCAACAAAACTCAACATCAAATTTCAAGGCCATTCAAATAGTGCAAGATGGCTTCATTTGGATGAAACATGGCCGTAACAACGATAATAGAGGTCAACAAAACTCAACATCAAATTTCAAGGCCATTGAAATAGTGCAAGATGGCTTCATATGGATGAAACATGGCCGTAACATCGAAATAGATGGCAACAAAATTCATCATCAAATTTCAAGGCCATTCAAATAGTGCAAGATGGCTTCATTTGGATGAAACATGGCCGTAACAACGATAATAGATGGCAACAAAACGCAACATCTAATTTCAAGGCCATTGAAATAGTGCAAGAATGCTTTATTTGGATGAAACATGGCCACAACAACGATAGTAGATGGCAACAAAATTCAACATCAAATTTCAAGGCCATTGAAATAGTGAAAGATGGCTTTATGTGGATGAAACATGGCCGTAACAACGATAATAGATGGCAACAAAACTCAACATCAAATTTCAAGGCCATTGAAATAGTGCAAGATGGCTTCATTTGGATGAAACTTGGACGAACATGATAATAGATGGCAACAAAATTCAACATCTAATTTCAAGGCCATTGAAATAGTGCAAGATGTAGGCCATTCAAATAGTGCAAGACGGCTCCATATGGATGAAACATGGCCGTAACAACGATAATAGATGGCAACAAAACTCAACATCAAATTTCAAGGCCATTCAAATAGTGCAAGATGGCTTCATTTGGATGAAACATGGGCCGTAACAAAGATAATAAATGGCAACAAAAGTCAAGATCTAATTTCAAGGCCATTGAAATAGTGCAAGATGGCTTCATTTGGATGAAACATGGCCGTAACAACGATAATAGATGCCAAAAAAACGCAACATCTAATTTCAAGGCCATTGAAATAGTGCAAGATGGCTTCATATGGATGAAACATGGCCGTAACAACGATAATAGATGGCAACAAAACTCAACATCTAATTTCAAGGACATTGAAATAGTGCAAAATGGCTTCATTTGGATGAAACATGGCCGTAACAACGATAATAGATGGCAACAAAACTCAACATCAAATTTCAAGGCCATCGAAATAGTGCAAGATGGCTTCATATGGATGAAACATGGCCGTAACAACGATAATAGATAGCAACAAAACTCAACATCAAATGTCAAGGCCATTGAAATAGTGCAAAATGGCTTCATATGAATGAAACATGGCCGTAACAACGATAATAGATGGCAACAAAACTCAACATCAAATTTCAAGGCCATTGAAATAGTGCAAGATGGCTTCATATGGATGAAACATGGCCGTAACAACGATAATAGATGGCAACAAAACTCAACATCAAACTTCAAGGCCATTGAAATAGTGCAAGATGGATTCATTTGGATGAAACATGGCCGTAACAACGATAATAGATGGCAACAAAACTCAACATCTAATTTCAAGGACATTGAAATAGTGCAAAATGGCTTCATTTGGATGAAACATGGCCGTAACAACGATAATAGATGGCAACAAAACTCAACATCAAATTTCAAGGCCATCGAAATAGTGCAAGATGGCTTCATATGGATGAAACATGGCCGTAACAACGATAATAGATAGCAACAAAACTCAACATCAAATGTCAAGGCCATTGAAATAGTGCAAAATGGATTCATTTGGATGAAACATGGCCGTAACAACGATAATAGATGGCAACAAAACTCAACATCAAATTTCAAGGCCATTGAAATAGTGCAAGATGGCTTCATTTGGATGAAACATGGCCGTAACAACGATAATAGATGGCAACAAAACTCAACATCAAATTTCAAGGCCATTCAAATAGTGCAAGATGGCTTCATTTGGATGAAACATGGCCGTAACAACGATAATAGATGGCAACAAAACTCAACATCAAATTTCAAGGCCATTGAAATAGTGCAAGATGGCTTCATTTGGATGAAACATGGCCGTAACAACGATAATAGATGGCAACAAAACTCAACATCAAACTTCAAGGCCATTGAAATAGTGCAAGATGGATTCATTTGGATGAAACATGGCCGTAACAACGATAATAGATGCCAACAAAATTCAACATCAAATTTCAAGGCCATTGAAATAGTGCAAGATGGCTTCATTTGGATGAAACATGGCCGTAACAACGATAATAGATGGCATAAAAACTCAACATCATATTTCAAGGACATTGAAATAGTGCAAAATGGCTTCATTTGGATGAAACATGGCCGTAACAACGATAATAGATGGCAACAAAACTCAACATCAAATTTCAAGGCCATTGAAATAGTGCAAGATGGGTTCATTTGGATGAAACATGGCCGTAACAACGATAATAGATAGCAACAAAACTCAACATCAAATTTCAAGGCCATTGAAATAGTGCAAGATGGATTCATTTGGATGAAACATGGCCGTAACAACGATAATAGATGGCAACAAAACTCAACATCTAATTTCAAGGACATTGAAATAGTGCAAAATGGCTTCATTTGGATGAAACATGGCCGTAACAACGATAATAGATGGCAACAAAACTCAACATCAAATTTCAAGGCCATTCAAATAGTGCAAGATGGCTTCATTTGGATGAAACATGGCCGTAACAACGATAATAGATGGCAACAAAACTCAAGATCTAATTTCAAGGCCATTGAAATAGTGCAAGATGGCTTCATTTGGATGAAACATGGCCGTAACAACGATAATAGATGGCAACAAAACTCAACATCAAATTTCAAGGCCATCGAAATAGTGCAAGATGGCTTCATATGGATGAAACATGGCCGTAACAACGATAATAGATGGCAACAAAACTCAACATCAAATTTCAAGGCCATTCAAATAGTGCAAAATGGCTTCATATGAATGAAACATGGCCGTAACAACGATAATAGATGGCAACAAAACTCAACATCAAATTTCAAGGCCATTGAAATAGTGCAAGATGGCTTCATTTGGATGAAACATGGCCGTAACAACGATAATAGATGGCAACAAAACTCAACATCAAATTTCAAGGCCATTCAAATAGTGCAAGATGGCTTCATTTGGATGAAACATGGCCGTAACAACGATAATAGATGGCAACAAAACTCAACATCAAACTTCAAGGCCATTGAAATAGTGCAAAATGGCTTCATTTGGATGAAACATGGCCGTAACAACGATAATAGATGCCAACAAAATTCAACATCAAATTTCAAGGCCATTCAAATAGTGCAAGATGGCTTCATATGGATGAAAAATGGCCGTAACAACGATAATAGATGGCAACAAAATTCAACATCAAATTTCAAGGCCATTGAAATAGTGCAAGATGGCTTCATTTGGATGAAACATGGCCGTAACAACGATAATAGATGGCAACAAAACTCAACATCAAATTTCAAGGCCATTGAAATAGTGCAAGATGGCTTCATTTGGATGAAACATGGCCGTTGCAACGAGAATAGATGGCAACAAAAACTCAACATCAAATTTCCAGGCCATTCAAATAGTGCAAGATGGCTTCATTTGGATGAAACATGGCCGTAACAACGATAATAGATGGCAACAAAACTCAAGATCTAATTTCAAGGCCATTCAAATAGTGCAAGATGGCTTCATTTGGATGAAACATGGCCGTAACAACGATAATAGATGGCAACAAAACTCAACATCAAATTTCAAGGCCATTGAAATAGTGCAAGCTGGCTTCATATGGATGAAACATGGCCGTAACAACGATAATAGATGACAACAAAACTCAAGATCTAATTTCAAGGCCATTGAAATAGTGCAAGATGGCTTCATTTGGATGAAACATGGCCGTAACAACGATAATAGATGAAAACAAAACTCAACATCAAATTTCAAGGCCATTGAAATAGTGCAAGATGCCTTCATTTGGATGAAACATGGCTGTAACAACGATAATAGATGGCAAAAACACTCAACATCAAATTTCAAGGCCATTGAAATAGTGCAAGATGGCTTCATTTGGATAAAACATGGCCGTAACAACGATAATAGATGGCAACAAAACTCAACATCAAATTTCAAGGCCATTGAAATAGTGCAAGATGCCTTCATTTGGATGAAACATGGCCGTAACAACGATGATAGATGGCAACAAAACTCAACATCTAATTTCAAGACCATTGAAATAGTGCAAAATGGATTCATTTGGATGAAACATGGCCGTAACAACGATAATAGATGGCAACAAAACTCAACATCAAATTTCAAGGCCATTCAAATATTGCAAGATGGCTTCATTTGGATGAAACATGGCCGTAACAACGATAATAGATGGCAACAAAACTCAACATCAAATTTCAAGGCCATTCAAATAGTGCAAGATGGCTTCATATGGATGAAACATGGCCGTAAAAACGATAATAAATGGCAACAAAACTCAACATCTAATTTCAAGGCCATTGAAATAGTGCAAGAGGGCTTCATTTGGATGAAACATGGCCGTAACAACGATAATAGATGGCAAAAACACTCAACATCAAATTTCAAGGCCATTGAAATAGTGCAAGATGGCTTCATTTGGATGAAACATGGCCGTAACAACGATAATAGATGGCAACAAAATTCAACATCAAATTTCAAGGCCATTGAAATAGTGCAAGATGGCTTCATATGGATGAAACATGGCCGTAACAACGATAATAAATAGCAAGAAAACTCAACATCAAATGTCAAGGCCATTGAAATAGTGCAAAATGGCTTCATTTGGATGAAACATGGCCGTAACAACGATAATAGATGGCAACAAAACTCAACATCAAATTTCAAGGACATTGAAATAGTGCAAGATGGCTTCATTTGGATGAAACATGGCCGTAACAACGATAATAGATGGCAACAAAATTCAACATCAAATTTCAAGGCCATTGAAATAGTGCAAGATGGCTTCATTTGGATGAAACATGGCCGTAACAACGATAATAGAGGTCAACAAAACTCAACATCAAATGTCAAGGCCATTGAAAAGGTGCAAAATGGCTTCATTTGGATGAAACATGGCCGTAACAACAATAATAGATGGCAACAAAACTCAACATCAAATTTCAAGGCCATTGAAATAGTGCAAGATGGCTTCATTTGGATGAAACATGGCCGTAACAACGATAATAGATGGCAACAAAACTCAACATCAAATTTCAAGGCCATTGAAAAGGTGCAAAATGGCTTCATTTGGATGAAACATGGCCGTAACAACGATAATAGATGGCAACAAAACTCAACATCAAATTTCAAGGCCATTGAAATAGTACAAGATGGCTTCATATGGATGAAACATGGCCGTAACAACGATAATAGATGGCAACAAAAACTCAAGATCTCATTTCAAGGACATTCAAATAGTGCAAGCTGGCTTCATATGGATGAAACATGGCCGTAACAACGATAATAGATGACAACAAAACTCAAGATCTAATTTCAAGGCCATTGAAATAGTGCAAGATGGCTTCATTTGGATGAAACATGGCCGTAACAACGATAATAGATGGCAACAAAAACTCAACATTAAATTTCAAGGCCATTGAAATAGTGCAAGATGCCTTCATTTGGATGAAACGTGGCTGTAACAACGATAATAGATGGCAAAAACACTCAACATCAAATTTCAAGGCCATTGAAATAGTGCAAGATGGCTTCATTTGGATGAAACATGGCCGTAACAACGATAATAGATGGCAACAAAACTCAACATCAAATTTCAAGGCCATTCAAATAGTGCAATATGGCTACATATGGATGAAACATGGCCGTAACAACGATAATAAATGGCAACAATACTCAAGATCTAATTTCAAGGACATTCAAATAGTGCAAGAATGCTTCATTTGGATGAAACATGGCCGTAACAACGATAATAGATGGCAACAAAACTCAACATCAAATGTCAAGGCCATTGAAATAGTGCAAGATGGCTTCATAATGATGAAACATGGCCGTAACAACGATAATAGATGGCAACAAAACTCAACATCAAATGTCAAGGCCATTGAAATAGTGCAAAATGGCTTCATTTGGATGAAACATGCCCGACACAACGATAATAGATGGCAACAAAACTCAACATCTAATTTCTAGGACATTCAAATAGTGCAAGATGGCTTCATTTGGATGAAACATGGCCGTAACAAGGATGATAGATGGCAACAAAACTCAACATCAAATTTCAAGGCCATTGAAAAAGTGCAAGATGACTTCATATGGATGAAACATGGCCGCAACAGCGATAATGGACGGCAACAAAACTCAACATCAAATTCAAGGCCATTGAAATAGTGCAAGATGGCTTTATTTGGATGAAACATGGCCGTAACAAGGATAATAGATGGCAACAAAACTCAACATCAAATTTCAAGGCCTTTGAAATAGTGCAGTTTGGCTTCATTTGGATGAAACAAGCCCGTAACAACGATAGTAGATGGCAACAAAACTCAACATCAAATTTCAAGGCCATTGAAATAGTGCAAGATGGCTTCATTTGAATGAAACATGGCCGTAACAACGATAATAAATGGCAACAAAACTCAACATCTAATGTCAAGGCCATTGAAATTGTGCAAGAGGGCTTCATTTGGATGAAACATGGCCGTAACAACGATAATAGATGGCAACAAAACTCAACATCAAATTTCAAGGCCATTGAAATAGTGCAAGATGGCTTCATATGGATGAAACATGGCCGTAACAAGGATGAAAGATGGCAACAAAAGTCAAGATCAAATTTCAAGGCCATTCAAATAGTGCAAGATGGCTTCATTCGGATGAAACATGGCCGTAATAACGATAATAGATGACAACAAAACTCAACAACAAATTTCAAGGCCATTGAAATAGTGCAAGATGGCTTCATATGGATGAAACATGGCCGTAACAACGATAATAGATGGCAACAAAACTCAACATCAAATTTCAAGGCCATTGAAATTGTGCAAGAGGGCTTCATTTGGATGAAACATGGCCGTAACAACGATAATAGATGGCAACAAAACTCAACATCAAATTTCAAGGCCATTGAAATAGTGCAAGATGGCTTCATATGGATGAAACATGGCCGTAACAAGGATGAAAGATGGCAACAAAAGTCAAGATCAAATTTCAAGGCCATTCAAATAGTGCAAGATGGCTTCATTTGGATGAAACATGGCCGTAACAACGATAATAGATGGCAACAAAACTCAACATCAAATTTCAAGGCCATTCAAATAGTGCAAGATGGCTTCATTCGGATGAAACATGGCCGTAACAACGATAATAGATGGCAACAAAACTCAACATCAAATTTCAAGGACATTGAAATAGTGCAAGATGGCTCCATTTGAATGAAACATGGCCGTAACAAGGATGATAGATGGTAACAAAATTCAACATCTAATTTCAAGGCCATTCAAATAGTGCAAGATGGCTTCATTTGGATGAAACATGGCCGTAACAACGATAATAGATGGCAAAAAAACGCAACATCTAATTTCAAGGCCATCGAAATAGTGCAAGATGGCTTCATTTGGATGAAACATGGCCGTAACAACGATAATAGAGGTCAACAAAACTCAACATCAAATTTCAAGGCCATTGAAATAGTGCAAGATGGCTTCATATGGATGAAACATGGCCGTAACATCGAAATCGATGGCAACAAAATTCATCATCACATTTTAAGGCCATTCATATAGTGTAAGATGGCTTCATTTGGATGAAACATGGCCGTAACAACGATAATAGATGGCAACAAAACTCAACATCAAATTTCAAGGACATTGAAATAGTGCAAGATGGCTCCATTTCAATGAAACATGGCCGTAACAAGGATGATAGATGGCAACAAAATTCAACATCTAATTTCAAGGCCATTGAAATAGTGCAAGATGGCTTCATTTGGATGAAACATGGCCGTAAAAACGATAATAGATGGCAAAAAAACGCAACATCTAATTTCAAGGGCATCGAAATAGTGCAAGATGGCTTCATTTAGATGAAACATGGCCGTAACAACGATAATAGAGGTCAACAAAACTCAACATCAAATTTCAAGGCCATTGAAATAGTGCAAGATGGCTTCATTTGGATGAAACATGGCCGTAACAACGATAATAGATGGCAAAAAAACACAACATCTAATTTCAAGGCCATTGAAATAGTGCAAGAATGCTTCATTTGGATGAAACATGGCCGTAACAACGATAATAGATGGCAACAAAACTCAACAACAAATTTCAAGGCCATTGAAATAGTGCAAAATGCCCAATACCAAGTTCATTGAAAGAGTGAAAGATGTCTTTAATTGAATGAAACATGGACGTAACAACGATAATAGATGGCAACAAAATTCAACATAAAATTTCAAGGCCATTGAAATAGTGAAAGATGGCTTTATTAGGATGAAACATGGCCGTAACAACAATAATAGATGGCAACAAAACTCAACATCAAATTTCAAGGCCATTCAAATAGTGCAAGATGGCTTCATTTGGATGAAACATGGCCGTAACAACGATAATAGATGGCAACAAAACTCAACATCTAATTTCAAGGACATTGAAATAGTGCAAGATGGCTCCATATGAATTAAACATGGCCGTAACAAGGATGATAGATGGCAACAAAATTCAACATCTAATTTCAAGGCCATTGAAATAGTGCAAGATGGCTTCATTTGGATGAAACATAGCCGTAACAACGATAATAGATGGCAACAAAACTCAACATCAAATTTCAAGGCCATTGAAATAGTGCAAGATGGCTTCATTTGGATGAAACATGGCCGTAACAACGATAATAGAGGTCAACAAAACTCAACATCAAATTTCAAGGCCATTGAAATAGTGCAAGATGGCTCCATATGAATGAAACATGGCCGTAACAACGATAATAGATGGCAACAAAACTCAACATCTAATTTCAAGGCCATTGAAATAGTGCAAGATGGCTTCATTTGGATGATCCATGGCCGTAACAACGATAATAGATGGCAACAAAACTCAACATCAAATTTCAAGGCCATCGAAATAGAGCAAGATGGCTTCATTTGGATGAAACATGGCCGTAACAACGATAATAGATGTCAACAATACACAACATCTAATTTCAAGGCCATTGAAATAGTGCAAGATGGCTTCATTTGGATGAAACATGGCCGTAACAAGGATGATAGATGGCAACAAAACTCAACATCAAATTTCAAGGCCATCAAAATAGAGCAAGATGGCTTCATTTGGATGAAACATGGCCGTAACAACGATAATAGATGTCAACAATACACAACATCTAATTTCAAGGCCATTGAAATAGTGCAAGATGGCTTCATTTGGATGAAACATGGCCGTAACAACGATAATAGAGGTCAACAAAACTCAACATCAAATTTCAAGGCCATTGAAATAGTGCAAGATGGCTTCATTTGGATGAAACATGGCCGTAACAACGATAATAGATGGCAAAAAAACGCAACATCTAATTTCAAGGCCATCGAAATAATGCAAAATGGCTTCATTTGGATGAAACATGGCCGTAACAACGATAATAGAGGTCAACAAAACTCAACATCAAATTTCAAGGCCATTGAAATAGTGCAAGATGGCTCCATATGAATGAAACATGGCCGTAACAACGATAATAGATGGCAACAAAATTCAACATAAAATTTCAAGGCCATTGAAATAGTGAAAGATGGCTTTATTAGGATGAAACATGGCCGTAACAACAATAATAGATGGCAACAAAACTCAACATCAAATTTCAAGGCCATTGAAATAGTGCAAGATGGCTTCATTTGGATGAAACATGGCCGTAACAACGATAATAGAGGTCAACAAAACTCAACATCAAATTTCAAGGCCATTGAAATAGTGCAAGATGGCTTCATTTGGATGAAACATGGCCGTAACAACGATAATAGATGGCAAAAAAACGCAACATCTAATTTCAAGGCCATCGAAATAGTGCAAGATGGCTTCATTTGGATGAAACATGGCCGTAACAACGATAATAGATGGCAACAAAATTCAACATAAAATTTCAAGGCCATTGAAATAGTGAAAGATGGCTTTATTAGGATGAAACATGGCCGTAACAACAATAATAGATGGCAACAAAACTCAACATCAAATTTCAAGGCCATTGAAATAGTGCAAGATGGCTTCATTTGGATGAAACATGGCCGTAACAACGATAATAGAGGTCAACAAAACTCAACATCAAATTTCAAGGCCATTGAAATAGTGCAAGATGGCTTCATTTGGATGAAACATGGCCGTAACAACGATAATAAATGGCAAAAAAACGCAACATCTAATTTCAAGGCCATCGAAATAGTGCAAGATGGCTTCATTTGGATGAAACATGGCCGTAACAACGATAATAGAGGTCAACAAAACTCAACATCAAATTTCAAGGCCATTGAAATAGTGCAAGATGGCTCCATATGAATGAAACATGGCCGTAACAACGATAATAGATGGCAACAAAACTCAACATCTAATTTCAAGGCCATTCAAATAGTGCAAGATGGCTTCATTTGGATGATCCATGGCCGTAACAAGGATGATAGATGGCAACAAAACTCAACATCAAATTTCAAGGCCATCGAAATAGAGCAAGATGGCTTCATTTGGATGAAACATGGCCGTAACAACGATAATAGATGTCAACAATACACAACATCTAATTTCAAGGCCATTGAAATAGTGCAAGATGGCTTCATTTGGATGAAACATGGCCGTAACAACGATAATAGATGGCAACAAAATTCAACATCGCATTTGAAGGCCATTGAAATAGTAAAAGATGGCTTCATTTGGATGAAACAAAATCTCTCTCCTATCCATCATTTACCAACATTCCCATCATTCCCCTCATTCCCCCCTATCCATCTTATCCCTTCTATCCATCCTATCACTCCTGTCTCTCTTTCCATCCTTTTCCTCCTTTCCCTCTTTCCCTCCTTTCCCTCCTTTCCCTTCTCTCCCTCCTTTCCATCCTTTCCCTGCTTTTCCTCCTTTCCCTCCTTTCCCTCCTTTCCTCCTTTCCTCCTTTCCCACCTTCCCCTTCTTTCACTCCTTTCCTTCTTTCCCTCCTTTCCCTCCTTTCCCTCCTTTCCTCCTTTCCTCCTTTCCCTCCTTTCCCTCCTTTCCTCCTTTCCCTCCTTTCCCTCCTTTCCCTCCTTTCCCTCCTTTCCCTCCTTTCCCTCCTTTCCTCCTTTCCCTCCTTTCCTCCTTTCCCTCCTTTCCCTCCTTTCCCTCCTTTCCCTCCTTTCCCTCCTTTCCCTCCTTTCCCTCCTTTCCTTCTTTCACCCCTTTCCTCATATCCAACCATTCCCACCTTTCCCTCCTTTCCCTCCTTTCCCTCCCTTCCCTCCTTTCCCTCCTTTCCCTTCTTTCCTTCTTTCCCTCCTTTCCTCCTTTCCAACATTTCCCTCTTTCCCTCCTTTCCCTCCTTTCCCTCCTTTCCTCCTTTCCCTCCTTTCCCTCCTTTCCCTCCTTTCCCTCCTTTCCCTCCTTTCCTCCTTTCCCTCCTTTCCCTCATTTCCCTCCTTTCCTCCTTTCACTCCTTTCCCTCCTTTCACTCCTTTCCCTCCTTTCCCTCCTTTCCCTCCTTTCCCTCTTTTCCCTCCTTTCCTCCTTTCCTCCTTTCCCTCCTTTCCCTCCTTTCCGTCCTTTTCGTCCTTTTCGTCCTTTCCTCCTTTCCCTCCTTTGCCTGCTTTCCCTCCTTTTCCTTCTATCCGTCTGTCGTTTACGATAATTCAGCCTTAAAAACAAAGCGTTGCTAGGTAGCAATGCTTGCTGAATAGCTACGTTATGCAACGCGCCAGCGATTAAACGGGCTGGTTTAACGATTTAATGGAAAACATAGGCTAAGAAGAAAATGCTGATCGACGACGGTCAGCATTTTTAGAGTATAAATTCAATTGAAAAAAATAATGAAGGCATTATTTGCCAATAGCCAGTTGGTGCGTTTATTATTGTGCTTAAGTCGGCGTGTACTGTGCCTGTCTTGGGCTGCAGCTCCGAAAGACACTTTCGTGTGCGCGACAAATGGTGGCTCCAGAGAGGATGCATCAACCAACGGATCGGCAAGTAGTCCAATGTCCTCCTTTCCTTCTTTCTCTCCTTCCCTCCTTTTCCTCATTTCCCTCATTTCCAACCTTTCCCTCCTTTCCCTCCTTTCCTCCTTTCCCTCTTTTCCCTCCTTTCCTCCTTTCCCTCCTTTCCCTCCTTTCCTCCTTTCCCTCCTTTCCCTCCTTTCCTCCTTTCCCTCATTTCCTCCTTTCCCTCCTTTCCCTCATTCTCTGCTTCCCTCCTTTCTCACCTTTCCATCCTTTCCTCCTCATTCCTTTCCCTCCTTTTCCTTCTTTCCGTCTGTCGCTTACGATAATTTAGCCTTAAAAACAAAGCGTTGCTAGGTAGCAATACTTGCTGAATAGCTACGTTATGCAACGTGCCAGCGATTAAGCGATTAGTGGCTCCAGAGAGGATGCATTAACCAACGGATCGGCAAGTAGTGAAATTAATTTAGAAAACATAAATAGGCTGCAAAAGCATCTGAAAGGTTAAGCACTTCGTGCAGTTAGCGGGTCAATGCTTAACCCAGAAAACCGTTGCGCTCGTTATAACCAGGCTCGACAAAATGGTCGGGAACCCTGAAAGCATTTACAAGTCTTTACTGCTAGAATTACTAGTGATAAAACATATAACGACAGATAATCCTTCAGCATTTTTAGAATTTTCCAACGCTTTGCGCAATCTCATTGACAACATGGTGTTGTTGAAGCAAGAAGGATTTTTGAATGACCAAAGGCTGCTAAACGATTTAACATCAAGGTTTTCAACCGAACTTCGGAACGAAAGGTTGATCGAGAATCGAACCATTCGAACAGTTCGGTAAAGTGCACGAACGAACGAGATTCTTAACAAAAACGACCAGGACTTTTGGAAGAAACTGACTACACCGAACACGTTCGAACGTTCCGTTCATTGTTCGACGACACACATAAATGTGGTAATGAAACGTGCAAAATCATATTGCTTTCTCGCTCTTGCTCACACCGTGCGAACGGGTCGTCAGAGTTCAAAATGTACCCTGTTGGTGTTGAAATCGTACCCATACAACTCAATTCCTCGAACGCCGTCGAATTTGTCAGGCAGTGTTCGATACGTGTGCTGTTGGTTTGGAAATCGTATCGATACGACTGAATTCATCGAATGTGTTTGAACTGGTGTTCGATCTGTGTTCTGTTGGTATGTAAATCGTACCTACACAACTGAATTCATCGAACGCGTTCGAACTGGCTCATTTGTGTTCGATCTGTGCTCTGTTGGTGTGGAAATTATACATATACAATTGAATAGATCGATCCCGTTCAAACGGATTATTCATTATTCGCAAATGAACTGAACTGGAACTGCCCTCATCATGTTGATCCATATTTAAGTAGTTTTTTATAGAATCCTTGAATGTGTATAAGGCATAGGGTACAATATATGCTGGAGACATCTATGCTCGTATTAGTTTTATACATGCTAGTTTTTCGTCGGTTTTCGATAGCTAGCCAGACAGCAGATGGGCCGAGTGTTTAATGTTTTTAAATTATTGGTGTCAACCGCAGAATGAGTACTTCTTTGGCTACAGTATGCGTCTATGGCGGGTAAATGAAAAAGATAACGAGCGTTCTTTGTAAATAAAAACCCCATGAAAAAAGAACGAAATAATCGTCGTTCACTTACGATTCTTTTGGTGAGCGAACTAGTTCGTTCGCGTTCGGTCAAAAGAATCGTTTTGCCCATGCCTAGTTGAAACACACGATAAGTACTAAACAAGATAACAAGAATCTTACGCTACAAGACCTAGCAGAATGGCTGAAACCCTCTGAAGAACTAGCCATTATGCGGCCGCGAACGAAGGAGTATCCAAGCAAGAAAGGTCGAAACATCAAAATATACAGCATCGTCACAAAGGGCCAGAAAAGGAAACAATATGTATAATTTGTGGATTTCCTCACGAAACCACTCGTTGCAGGCAATTGAACGGTAAGACACCCAATATAAAATTAACTCTTTTTATTCGGCATAGAATTTGCACCAATTGCTGCAAGTTCAGCAACCATAACACCAAAAACTGTCGCCTATCAGCACAATGTAGCGTGGTACGGTTGCGGCAAAAGGCATCATAGTATCTGTTGTGTACTGGATTGCCAAACTACGATGAGATTCAATCGATAGGTTTATTCAAACTGAACGTGTTATTTGCATTCCCTACTTTTTATAGTTCAGAATGTAACAACGTGAACTATGATCAATTAATAATTATTACATGTGTGCTATGATCCAACATCTCCCCCTGAACAATCGCGAACGTTTCGGATATGATTTTGCGTGGGCTGAATGTCTGCGCCCACACGTACGGTCCAAAACACCCGAAGTCATACAAAATCATGAAAATGTCTGCGCCCTTGTGTTCCGGCGTCCTCGTGAAGTTTACCGAGCCGAACCGAATAGTTGTGTTCAATAAACATGTGTGCGTAGCGGGTAGCAGCATTTGTACTGCTCACCTGCCGTATGCCGCTGTGATACCGAGCGAGACGCATAGACAACGCATCAAAAGGACATGTGTAGCCGGGAGGAAATTTTTCTGTGTCTCTTTTGCCTTGTCCTTGCCTTTAGATCCTGATTAGTGAAGCATGCATACCTTTCGGGTACGTTCGGGGTATAAGCTCTATCCCTCTCATGTTAATGGTGAAGATAGAATCGTATGTCATCGGCTCTGCATTCGGGCGTGGGCAGGCCCGTGGACGCCGTTTGTTCGCAGGCAATATTTACCGATATGTTTGAAATTCCAAAGTGCAAGAGAAAGTGTATTCATTATGTTGCCCTATTTATAATTTTTCTATGATTGCCACTCACGCGAGTGGCAACTCACCCGCTACTCATCATTTCCTACCGTGCTCATTCTCACTTGACGAAACTCACTTTCGTCAAGTTATCATTGACATCCAAGCAAAGCGTCAACACCCCCCTTATAACCGCAGGACTCCACACAGCATAACACGGAGCGCAACATAATAACTGACAGCTGCTTAACGCTTCAGAAAACGCTTTATTGCCTGTACCATGTTATGAATATCCGTAGTAGGCCGCTCATTTCTCATTGAAAAGCTACCAACCTACTGCGATTACCGACAGTTAATGAAACGCTTTACCTCCTTTCCCAAGCGTTTTCTTAAGCGTTTGGCAGCTGTCAGTTGTTATGTTGCGCTCCGTGTTATGCTGTGTGGAGTCCTGCGGTAACTGAATGATCCAACATCTCTCCCCTTAATTGGTACTTCTGGAATGAATTGAGTGTTCGGTAGCTGTTTGGTAGCTCGGAGATGCCTAATCCCGGAAACAATGTTTGAAGGTGTGTATTGTGGATCTGGTGGTTAAAACATCTGTCTTCAAATTCAACCAGTTGGTGTGTGCTCGTATCGATTCCGGCTCAGCTCCTCCGTGCTTACTTGGGCTGAGAAGCGACGAAACAGTTTGAAACGGTATGGAAATATACCTGCAGTAACTTTTTCGTCCCAATTGGTGGTTCGAAATACATTTGATTGTGCGTTTCGAAATACTTTCCCTCCATTCCCTCCTTTCCCTTTTTTCCCTCCTTTCCCTCCTTTACACCATTTCCTTCCTTTCCCTCCATTCCCTCCTTTCCCTCCTTTCCCTCCTTTCCATCTTTTCCCTCCTTTCCCTCCTTTCCCTCCTTTCCCTCCTTTCCCTCCTATCCCTCCTTTCCAACCTTTCCCTCTTTTCCCTCCTTTCCCTCCTTTCCTCCTTTCCCTATTTTCCCTCTTTTCCCTCTTTTCCCACCTTTCCCTCCTTTCCCTCCCTTCCTTCCTTTCCCTCTTTTCCCACCTTTCCCTCCTTTTTACCTTTCCCTCTGTCGCTGACAATAATTAATCTTTAAAAACGAAGCGTTGCTGGTCAATACTTGCTGAATAGCTACGTTATGCAACGCGCCAGCGATGCGCGCTTTTTAAACGATTTTATGGAAAACATAGGCTAAGAAGAAAATGCTGATCGACGACGGTCAGCATTTTTAGAGTATAAATTCAATTGAAAAAATTAATGAAGGCATTATTTGCCAATAGCCAGTTGGTGCGTTTATTATTGTGCTTAAGTCGGCGTGTATTGTGCCTGTCTTGGGCTGCAGCTCCGAAAGACACTTTCGTGTGTGTTCACGCCTAGAGCGTAGCCTAAGCATGTATATACTAGTGTTAGTGATAGGATTATAATGAAATAGGATAATATAGGAATAATTGTAAAATAAAGTTTAGTCTAAGCCCACAAGCCGTCTCAGCAACATCGTTTATTTGAGCTATTGAACATTTATCCTTCGAACCGGATGTACTGTGACATTGATTAAGTTAGAGTTAGTTAATTTTGCCGTTCGGTATGTTGTTTGAATAAAGAGTGTGTGGCTAGACTCGAGGCACAATTATTGGGCGCTGGATCGGGTACGAACTGTTGCGGATGATTAGTGAACTTGTGCTAGGACAGTTGAGGCATATTGGCATCAGAGAGTGAACTTTTGAACTGCGTTCAATTAGTGTGGTCTACCAAATTGTATTTTGTGTTATTTGCACCAATTTGAGTGTGACTGGAGCGCAGCGTTTTCTTGTGATAGGAAGTTTACGTTTCTCGTGCAGCCATGATGGCCTATTGAGTTGGGTTTGTGTGTGTAGCCTCAACCAAACGGTTTTATGCGTACCACATCAAGAGTGTGTAAAGACAGTGTGCGTGGAAAGTGTTCGTGTATTGCCCTGCAGTGTACGTGTAAAACGCACTCGAATAGGGAGAGAGCTACGTATTGGTCACTCTCAGCAGGGTTGTCTAACGCATAATAGCGGGAGAGTGTATAGAGACTGTGAAGGATTGCGCTAGAAAGGAAAGTGTGTGCGTGAACACTGCGCTGAGTACAAGCATCTAATAGCTGAGGCAAGATTGAGTGAACGTGCGTTAAATTTGAGTCTTTGCAATAGTGTATTTGAGAGGTTGTTGCAATAGTGTGTTTGAGAGGTTGTTGACTCGTTCTGGATTGCGACAGTGTTAGATACGGTGCGCGTAAGGCTTAGAATTTTGAGAAGAATATTTTTTGGTGTGTGATTAATTTAACGAATCGGAACATTGTTGCTTACAGTTTGTTAAAAACCTTGGAAGAAGTCAACATGACGCTTAAGGCTCAAGCGATTAAGCAACTGAAGCGTACGTATGATGATCGGTTACGTGCGATTGATGCGTTTGTGCAGTTTAAGGAGGGTTACAATGCGACAACGCATTATACTCAGTTAGCGAGTCAATTGCAGGCGTTAGAAGAAGCTAAGCGAGAGTTTGAAAGTGTGAGGGACAAGGTATTGCTGGAGCTGGACGATTATGATGAACAATTAATTAACGAAGAACGAAACCAGTTTTACGAACAGTATCACAGTGTAAAGGGTTTTCTCCGTAACAAACGAGGTGTAGATGAAGGGGAACGTCCATTTTCCAACAGTACGATGGCGGTGTCAATGAACTCGAGTGCGAGAGTAAGGCTACCTAAGATTGAGTTACCAACGTTTGATGGCGACATAACTCAATGGGTAACCTTTAAGGATCGATTTGTATCGATGGTGCATGACGTGGCAGAAATATCGGTGATGAAGCTGCAGTATTTGCTAGCCTCGCTGAAGGGCGACGCATTGGCATCTTTCGAACACGTCCAGCTCGTCGCAGAAAATTATGATACAACATGGAAGGCGCTGCTGGAACGCTATGATGATAGCAAGATTCTTCGTCGGGAATATTTCAAGGCGCTGTACCGGCTGGAGCCCATGACCGCTGCTTCCGCAGAGGAACTTACTCGAGTGGTAAACGAATGTAAACGTTTAGTGAGAGGCATGGAAAGGTTGAAGGAACCCATTAATCAGTGGGACACCCCGCTCACCAGCATGGTAAGATGGAAATTACATTCAAAATTACTAATAGCGTGGGAACAATTTTCAGCCGACGAGAAAACCGATACGTACGAAATGATGATGAACTTTTGTGAACGACAAATCAAGATGTTGACCAGCACGGCCCTTCACCATGGTAACTCGATCCTCACGAAGCCAGTCACCCAAGGCAGCAGCTTCCAACGTCAAGCGGTTCATCGAGGCTGGACACCGCGGACAGCAGAGAAGACAGTGAAAAGGGCACCTGGTACATGGATGACATGTGCTGCACAAATGACACCGCAAGATCCTTCGAAATGTGTGTATTGCCAAAACAATCATCAGTTAGCAAGCTGCACAGCGTTTGAAGGTTTATCTGTCGTCGAAAGATTGCGAATTGTACAAGAAGGCAGGGTTTGTTACAAATGCCTGAGGCGAGGGCATGGTGCACGTTGGTGTAAGGTGAGAGGTAATTGTAACAAGTGTGAAGGCCGACATCATATGTTGATATGTATGAAAGAAGTACCATCAGACGCGCAAGTAGCTATTCCTATGGTGCAACCAGCATCGGTAGAAAATCAGCCACAAACTGGGACGATAACTGCTACCACTTACGGAATTGTAAGGAAAACTGGTATGGTGTGGTTATCTACAGCGATCATTTGGGTCAGTGGACAGGATGGGCAAGAGTTTCCTGCTAGAGCACTTTTGGACCAAGGGTCGCAAGCAAACTTCATTTCTGAGCGATTAGTGCAGCAGCTGCAGTTACGAAAAGACGCTTAGAAAAACCATTGCATGGTATAGGATCGGTCTCTCTAACGACAGCCAGTATGGTGACAGCAAACATAAGATCACGAGTAACACCTTTTACGGCATGTTTAGATTACTTAGTACTACCTAAGGTAATCACGGATTTTCCACCTCGGCGTGTGGATGTTAAGGATTGGAATATTCCAGAAGCACTGTTACTTGCAGATCCATTGTTCTCAGAGCCAGACAGTATAGATATATTAATTGGTGCTGAAATATTCGTTGAACTATTGGAGCAAGGCCAGTTGCGCTTAGCGCCTCATTTGCCCATGTTATTAAACACAAAGTTTGGTTGGGTCGTATGTGGCAGGGAGCAGAGCAAGGATAAGGAAACCAATATCCAAGTAATTGCGTGTGGAATGTTTGATGAGGGAATGAAAAAGACAATGGACCGATTGGTGATGTTGTCAGATGAATTTAATGTGGATAACGAAGATGTGTCAACATTAGGGCTGATTTGTATCCCTCGGACGGATCAATTTCGTGTACAAATCCCAGCACTAGATGCTGAAAAACCCATCACAAAGAGAGCGGTTATGAGCGATGTGGCAAGGATTTATGATCCGTTAGGCTTTCTAGATCCGATCAAAATGACAGCAAAACTACTATTACAAAGGATCTGGGCTATGAAGAATAATAGTGGAAAGAACTGGTCGTGGGATGAACTGCTACCAGAAGCGATGCAAATAGAATGGAAGGCTTTCGTAAACCAACTTAATAGATTGGAACAGATTCGTATTCCAAGAAGGTTACTTATGGATGGCGAATGGCAGTATCATATATTTTGTGATGCGTCTGAGAGGGGTTACGGTGCAACGGTGTACGTGAGAAACGCGGAGGCAAGGAGAGGGATTGAGGTAGCGCTACTAATGTCAAAATCGAAGGTGGCGTCATTGTCGAAAAGGCTTACCATTGCTAGGTTGGAATTGTGTGGAGCATTGTTGGCTAGTAGATTGTATCAAACAATGAGGAGAGCAAATATGGCTAAGGGAGTTTGCTATTTGTGGACTGATTCCATGACAGGTTGGCACTGGATAAACGCACCACATAATCACTGGAAAACGTTCGTAGCTAATCGGGTAGCAAAGATTCAGAAGTTAACAGAAGGCTGTTACTGGCGACATGTACCAGGCGTTATGAATCCAGCAGACCTCGTATCACGAGGCTGTGAGCCAGATAGTTTCTCGGAGAATACCTTATGGTGGTCGGGGCCACAGTGGTTGAGAGAAGGAGTGGAGAGGTGGCCAGGAATTCCAACTAAGGGAGAAACAACCAGCGAAGAAAAACGGGTGACGGTAGCACTAGTTTCTTCTGGAACGGAAGAAAGCTTCTGTAGTTATTTGTTCAGTCGAACATCATCGTATACAACGCTTCGAAGAGTTGTCGGATATTGTTTGCGTTATATTGAAAGTCGACTTAACCAATGCAAGCAAGAGAGAGGAAGTGCGTTAACGACTGAGGAACTATACCGAGCAGAAAGAGCCATTTGTCGAGTAGTACAAACTGAGCATTTTCCAGGAGAGATCAAATTGTTAAAGAAAGGCGAATTGGTCGCCAGGCGTTCAGAACTCGCAACACCTAGTCCATATATGGATGAAACTGGTTTGATTCGAGTAGGTGGTAGACTGGGACGATCTACAGTAAATGCGAATACTAAACACCCAATTGTTATACCGAGGGGTTGTCAGTTAGCCACATTATTAGTAGAATGCTTCCATAAAAGATATCTACATGCGGCGCCTCAATTGTTAGCAACTACGTTAAGGCAAAGATTTTGGTTAATTAAGGCTAGATCCAGTATAAGAAAGGTTACAAGACAGTGCGTGCGGTGTTTTCGAACTAAACCACCATCATGTGTAACACAACCAATGTCAGATTTGCCAACATCACGCGTGACAGAGGCTAGGCCATTTGCAATCTCCGGTGTAGACTACTGCGGTCCATTTTGAATGTGAAGAGTAATCAACGCAAATAAGTACCAACCAAGGCATTTATCGCCGTATTTGTGTATTTTGTTACACGAGCAATTCATCTCGAGCTAGTTTCAGATTTGAGCACGTCAGCATTTTTAGCAGCCTTCAGAAGATTTGTAGCTAGAAGAGGGTTGCTAACAGAGATGAACTCGGATAATGGGACAAATTTTAAGGGAGCTGCTAATGAACTTCGTAAACTACACGATCTATTTAAGTCTGTACAATTTCAGGAGAGTGTGCAATCATGGAGTAGTCAGCAAGGCATCAAGTGGAAGTTTATACCCCTCGCGCTCCACATTTTGGGGGCCTTTGGGAGGCAGCTGTGCGATCTATGAAATTTCAACTTCGACGTGTGATCGGAGAGTCTCCCATGACGTACGAAGATCTCTTAACGGTTCTAGTTGAGATCGAAGGATGTCTCAATTCCCGGCCTCTAACGTCGCTATCAGATGATCCTGCGGATATGGTAGTGCTCACGCCAGGACACTTCCTTACGGGGTCAAATATGCAGCAAATTGCGGAGATTGATGTTAGCAATATTCCTGATAATAGACTAAATCATTGGCGTGCGGTGCAAAACGGGTACAACATTTTTGGGCACGGTGGAGAAAAGAATGCCTTCAGCAGTTACAGGCTAGAACAAAATGGCACGGGCCAGCTGTCAAGATTAGTCCTGGAATGATGGTGCTTATAAGGGAGGATAATGTGCCCCTGGCAAATGGCCGTTAGGAAGAATTACAGAAGTACATCCAGCAGAAGACGGGGTAGTAAGAGTGGTAACTATCAAAACGGCACAAGCAGAAAGGGTAAAACGACCTGTTGCTAGAATTTGTATTTTGCCATTTAATGCTAAGAGCATAGAAGAAGGTAGTGAAATAAGAGAGGCTAATTAGAATGTTATGATTGAATTGTATTGAATTAATGGGTGCGATAAAATTAGAATTTTATGGTGGTCGGGATGTTCACGCCTAAAGCGAAGTCTAAGCATGTATAAACTAGTGTTAGTGATAGGATTATAATGAAATAGGATAATGTAGGAATAATTGTAAAATAAAGTTTAGTCTAAGCCCACAAGCCGTCTCAGCAACATCGTTTATTTGAGCTATTGAACAGTGTGCGCGACAAATGGTGGCTCCAGAGAGGATGCATCAACCAACGGATCGGCAAGTAGTCTAATGCCCTCCTTTCCCTCCTTTCCTCCTTTCCCTCCTTACCCTTTTTCCTCCTTTCCCTCCTTTCCAACCTTTCCCTCCTTTCCCTCCTTTCCCTCCTATCCTCCTTTCCCTCATTTTCTTCCTTTCCCTCCGTTCCCTCATTTCCTTCCTTTCCCTCCTTTCTCGCCTTTCCATCCTTTCCCTCCTCATTCCTTTCCCTTATTTTCCTTCTTTCCGTCTGTCGCTTACGATAATTTAGCCTTAAAAACAAAGCGTTGCTAGGTAGCAATACTTGCTGAATAGCTACGTTATGCAACGCGCCAGCGATTAAACGCGCTGGTTTAACGATTTGAAAAGAGACAGTTGGTGCGTTTATTATTGTGCTTAAGTCGGCGTGTACTGTACCTGTCTTGGGCTGCAGCTCCGAAAGACACTTTCGTGTGCGCGACAAATGGTGGCTCCAGAGAGGATGCATCAACCAACGGATCGGCAAGTAGTCCAATGTCCTTCTTTCCCTTCTTTCTCTCCTTCCCTCCTTTTCCTCCTTTCCCTCATTTCCAACCTTTCCCTCCTTTCCCTCCTTTCCCTCCTTTCACTCCTTTCCCTCCTTTCCCTCTTTTCCCTCCTTTCCCTCCTTTCCCTCCTTTCCCTCCTTTCCCTTCTTTCCCTCCTTTCCCTCCTTTCCCTCCTTTCCATCCATTCCCTCCTTTCCTTCCTTTCCCTCCTTTCCCTCCTTTTCCTCCTTTCCCTCCTTTCCCTCCTTTCCCTCCTTTCCCTCCTTTCCCTCCTTTCCCTCCTTTCCCTTTTTTTCCAACCTTTCCTTCATTTCCCTTCTTTCCCTCCTTTCCCTCCTCTCCTCCTTTTCCTCCTTTCCATCTTTTCCCTCTGATCGCGCAAACCCCTACGTTGTGTTAATTTTATGTTTTTACTTAAAACTGCTTTATTGAAATATAACGCGAAACTTTTGTGTGCTACGCAAAGCCGTTGCTCTTGGTGTGTCGGTTCTTGTATCAATTTGATCGATCTTTTCCCGCTATCCTAATCGCACCAATACATACAAAACAGAAACTGTCAAATATATGCACAGTTCGATAAAAACGCAATTACGTGAAACGCAGTTGAAATATTTCAATTACACCGTAACACACATTCCTAAACATACTCCCCGCCTTGATGGGACATCAACAAAGAAAAAAATGTAAACAAACTAAGTGACAAGGGAAAGCAATAGCAAACAAAAACACAGATAAACGCGTGCCTACAAGATCTCCTACGAAATTGATGCTTATTCCTACGTTCAACTAAACAGCATTATTCGCAACGTGTTATCTAAACACTCTTCATTTGGTTGCAAAGCTGCACCACATTTGAAAATTTACTTGAGTGTTGTTTGTATGCGTGCGCCTGTGTTTGTTCGGACAGTGCCGTATAGGAGAGTATTCCTTTCTTCTGTATGATATCGCTCTGGCTAATCTGTTTCCTACTTTTTTGCAGTGAACGCATGCAAACGGCTGCTGACACGTACGGTACAGATAAAGGCTGCGGTTGATTTGCGATTGCTGAACCCGTAACGATCCAGCCAAAAACGCTATCAATTAGTACTGGAGATTCCTCAGATAAATGTAACCGGCCCGATGTTGGAAAGAAAGATTGGTAGTGTTTGACTCTATTATCAGATCAATCGAAAGAGATTTATTAAAATCAGGGTCCGCCAAAGGCAGCTCTTCTGGGATGTTCCACTTGGAGACCGATACGCTCTGCGAAGGAAGATTAGATATTAGTGTTTCCATTATTAAAAACTTCATATCGCTACTATAAGTTCCTTTTCTTGATCGAATTTCAGCAAACACTGATTCCCGAATGCTTCGAACTGTTCCGCCAGCCGCCTCGACCTTTACATCCTCACTCAACGGCCGTAGTTTGTAGCAAGTGCGCTAGCTTTGCCGTGATGAGATTAGGTTGAGATGTACTGTCTAATAACGCGCGAACAGTATGCGCTTTACCGTAAACATCCATAATTTGCAAACGAATGGTGGGTAAAAACACTTGCTCAGCAGTGGTGGTGTGATAAGACCCGCTCAAAATCTTCGGATGATAAAGTGCTGAATCCGTTTGTTGCACCGTTCCTGGGCTCTCCGCCGTTGCCACAGTTGGTATAACACTTGAGCAGAACCGATCAGCATTCGATGAACGATGCAACAATGAGTGATGTTTACAGCTGGTTACTGATGGACAGTTCCGTGCAAAGTGGCCCGGCTTCAGACAATTGTTACACACCTTCTTGCCAGAAACTATTTGAAGACGGCCAGATAGAGGAAGACGGTGAAACTTGTAACAATTCCTTAAAGCATGCTGGTGTTGACAATAAGTGCATCTTTTCAAGCTGCTCGCCGTGAGCGAACACGACAAAAGATGCGATGTTGGTCGTCGTTCTGCATTAGGATGAGTAGATTCTCGCTGAGTCGGATGATTCATTGACATGGACTCTAAAATACGCATTTTTCTTTGTAGGAATTCAATGAGCGTATTGTAATCTGGTGATTCAAGGGTAGAAGCATGATCTTCCCAGGTGTGAAGCGTCTGCTCTGGAAGCTTTGTACACAAAAGATATTCTAATATAGTGCTCCACTGATCTGTAGGTTCGCCAAGCTGATGGAGCATTTTCACATGACGATCAAACTCGTCCACCAACTTGTGGAGAGAAGCGTTTGTTTCTTTTGACACTATATGAACGCTAAGCATGGCTTGAAGATGTCGCTTTTATGCAGGTAGTCATTGGCATAACGGTCAACCAAAGCTTTCCACGCAATTTGGTAATTTGAAGTACGCAAAGGTATTGACTGTAGCAATTTAGCAGCATCACCCTTCAAAGAAGCACGTAGGTAGTGAAACTTCTGGATTTCCATTATCCCTGAATTGTTATGGATTAAAGCTTCAAAGGTATCGAAATGAAGCCCATTGCATTTCGTTACCATCAAATTCAGGAAGTGTAATCGGAGGCAATGCAATACCCGAAAATGCAATGCTGTTGTTAGGAGCAGGAGATGCGAATTCCGCCTGCAACATAGCGGTTAGCCGAGCGCGTAACACAAATATGCTTTCCTCGATCGACGCGCGCTTTTCACACTCTGCTACGAGATCTTCTGTGTTACTCATATTTTCTATGAGCTGCTGAATGGTGTCAAATTCGGTGGCTAGAGTTTCCAGTTGTGCAGCACGAAAAAGTATCTGATGATGATCACGCACTGAAGAAAAATTTGCCACAAATGTAGACGCCCGTTGCAATCGTTCCTCTAACGTCCTTCTTCGTAATCGGAGTTCAACTTCGTTGGCCATTACTGCGATGCGATTTAGTGACACGATGGTGGTTCAAATAACGATGGCGCAGATGAAGCGTTACCATGAAAAACCGCACAGTCACTCTAGCTCCGCTACGTAAGGTGGTACGAGAAAGACAAATGCGCCAAAGAAACGAGTTCCACAATTGTTCACAACGTCCGAATGAACAATATCGTGTTGAACGTCACTCAAATCACGAAAACAGTAATTCCTGTTAATCAATGTTCACGGATTCAACGGGGAAGGTAATGAACACCCAAACGGAAAACGATTTGCACAATAACGAAAAGTTCCGGAAAATTCTTGATTCCGCAGTATCCTGGTCACGGCACCAATTATGATCGCGCAAACCCATACGTTGTGTTAATTTTATGTTTTTACTTAAAACTGCTTTATTGAAATATAACGCGAAACTTTTGTGTGCTACGCAAAGCCGTTGCTCTTGGTGTGTCGGTTCTTGTATCAATTTGATCGATCTTTTCCCGCTATCCTAATCGCACCAATACATACAAAACAGAAACTGTCAAATATATGCACAGTCCGATAAAAAACGCAATTACGTGAAACGCAGTTGTAATATTTCAATTACATCGTAACACGCATTCCTAAACACCCTCCTTTCCCTCTTTTCCTCCTTTTCCTTCTTTCCGTCTGTCGCTGACAATAATTAAGCTTTAAAAACGAAGCGTTGCTGGTCAATACTTGCTGAATAGCTACGTTATGCAACGCGCCAGCGATGCGCGCTTTTTTTTAACGATTTTATGGAAAACATAGGCTAAGAAGAAAATGCTGATCGACGACGGTCAGCATTTTTAGAGTATAAATTCAATTGAAAAAAATAATGAAGGCATTATTTGCCAATAGCCAGTTGGTGCGTTTATTATTGTGCTTAAGTCGGCGTGTACTGTGCCTGTCTTGGGCTGCAGCTCCGAACACTTTTTCGTGTGCGCGACAAATGGTGGCTCCAGAGAGGATGCATCAACCAACGGATCGGCAAGTAGTCCAATGTCCTTCTTTCCCTTCTTTCTCTCCTTCCCTCCTTTTCCTCCTTTCCATCATTTCCAACATTTTCCTCCTTTCCCTCCTTTGCCTCCTTTCCCTCCTTTCCCTCCTTTTCCTCCTTTCCCTCCTTTCCAACCTTTCCCTCCTTTCCCTCCTTTCCATCCTTTCCATCCTTTCCCTCCTTTTCCACCTTTCCCTCCTTTCCCATCCATTCCCTCATTTTCTTCCTTTCCCTCCATTCCTTCATTTTCTTCCTTTCCCTCCATTCCCTCATTTTCTTCCTTTCCCTCCATTCCCTCATTTTCTTCCTTTCCCTCCTTTCTCGCCTTTCCATCCTTTCCCTCCTCATTCCTTTCCCTCCTTTTCCTTCTTTCCGTCTGGCTTACGATAATTTAGCCTTAAAACAAAGCGTTGCTAGGTAGAAATACTTGCTGAATAGCTACCTTATGCAACGCACCAGCGATTAAACGCACTGGTTTAACGATTTGCAAAGAGCCAGTTAGTGCGTTCATTTTGTGCTTAAGTCGGCGTGTACTGTACCTGTCTTGGGCTGCAGCTCCGAAAGACACTTTCGTGTGCGCGACAAATGGTGGCTCAGAGAGGATGCATTAACCAACGGATCGGCAAGTAGTCCAATGTCCTTCTTTCCCTTCTTTCTCTCCTTCCCTCCTTTTCCTCATTTCCCTCAATTCACTCATTTCCAACCTTTCCCTCCTTTCCCTCCTTTCCCTCCTTACCCTCCTTTCCCTCCTTTCCCTCCTTGCCCTCTTATCCCTCCTTTCCCTCTTTTCCCTCCTTTCCCTCCTTTCCTCATTTCCCTCCTTTCCTATTTTCCCTCCTTTTCCTCCTTTCCCTCATTTCCCACCTTTCTTCCCTCCTTTCCTCTTTTCCCTCTTTTCCACCTTTCCCTCCTTTCATTCTTTTCCCTCTTTTTATCTTTCCCTCTGTCGCTGACAATAATTTAGCCTTAAAAACAAAGCGTTGCTAGGTAGCAATACTTGCTGAATAGCTACGTTATGCAACGCGCCAGCGATGCGCGCTTTTAACGATTTTATGGAAAACATAGGCTAAGAAGAAAATGCTGATCGACGACGGTCAGCATTTTAGAATATACATTCAATTGAAAAAATTAATGAAGGCATTATTTGCCAATAGCCAGTTGGTGCGTTTATTATTGTGCTTAAGTCGGCGTGTACTGTGCCTGTCTTGGGCTGCAGCTCCGAACACTTTCGTGTGCGCGACAAATGGTGGCTCAGAGAGGATGCATCAACCAACGGATCGGCAAGTAGTCAATGTCCTTCTTTCCCTTCTTTCTCTCCTTCCCTCCTTTTCCTCCTTTCCCTCATTTCCAACCTTTCCCTCCTTTCCCTCCTTTCCCTCCTTTCCCTCCTTTTCCTCCTTTTCCTCCTTTCCCGCATTTCCAACCTTTCCCTCCCTTCCTCCTTTCCCTCCTTTTCCTCCTTTTCCTCCTTTTCCTCCTTTCCCTCCTTTCCAACCTTTCCCTCCTTTCCCTCCTTTTCCTTCTTTCCTGCTTTCCCTCCTTTCCCTCCTTTCCATCATTGCAATCATTTCCCTCCTTTCCCTCCTTTCCATCTTTTCCATCCTTTCCCTCTTTTCCTCCTTTTCCTTCTTTCCGTCTGTCGCTGACAATAATTAAGCTTTAAAACGAAGCGTTGCTGGTCAATACTTGCTGAATAGCTACGTTATGCAACGCGCCAGCGATGCGCGCTTTTTAACGATTTTATGGAAAACATAGGCTAAGAAGAAAATGCTGATCGACGACGGTCAGCATTTTTAAGAGTATACATTCAATTGAAAAAATTAATGAAGGCATTATTTGCCAATAGCCAGTTAGTGCGTTTATTATTGTGCTTAAGTCGGCGTGTACTGTGCCTGTCTTGGGCTGCAGCTCCGAACACTTTCGTGTGCGCGACAAATGGTGGCTCCAGAGAGGATGCATCAACCAACGGATCGGCAAGTAGTACAATGCCCTCCTTTCCCTCCTTTCCTCCTTTCCCTCCTTTCCCTCCCTTTCCCTCCTTTTCCTCCTTTCCCTCCTTTCCAACCGTTCCCTCCTTTCCCTCCTTTTCCTCCTTTCCCTCCTTTCCCTCCTTTCCCTCCTTTCCCTCCTTTCCCTCCTTTCCCTCCTTTCCCTCCTTTCCCTCCTTTCCCTCTCTTCCCTCCTTTCCCTCCTTTCCCTCCTTTCCCTCCTTTCCCTCCTTTCCCATCCATTCCCTCATTTTCTTCCTTTCCTCCTTTCTCACCTTTCCATCCTTTCC